>NC_136266.1:17996076-18096076 GCF_964187855.1 Myxine glutinosa
CACAGCGCGTTGAGTCACCAGCACGCTATCACTCACGTAACCCAATGCAATAGAAGCTTGGCTTCAAGCTCAACCGAGTGTCACTTTAATACGAGCGCTTATACTTGGTTCATGCGCATCTTTCTCCGATCTTGTAACTCTCATCAATACTCGCCTCTCCAATAGCTGAATTCACAAGCTCACCTCTCCCCGAACTGCGGTCTGACCTAACTCTGCACTCTTCTAGCGCCTCTCCCATCACTCCGCTCATAACTCCTCTCTCATAACTCCTTCCGAACCCTTCTCCCATAACTCTTCAACTCTCAAACGCCTCTCCCATAACTTGGGCTGCTCGAACCCCCTTCCCATAACTCCTCTCCATAACTGGGGTGGGGGCTGTTCGCAAAGGGGTTTTATTGCCACACCCTTAACCCCGTCGAACGTTCCAACCACACCCTGTGACGCAGTGCTGCAGCCACACCCTCTGAGCCCTGATTGGCGGCTCGCGCTTACCGTCAGCTTCTCTGCCGCCCTCATTCGGTCCCTGCCTCGATTTGCCAGGCCTGCCTCGTGTTAATTCACGCCAAAAACCAACGCAATCAAGGCATCATCTACCAAGGGAAACCTAACTCTCATTATTCTACTCAATGCAAAACTAACACAGGAAAAGGACTATACTCACAAATACTAAGAAATAACTGCACTACATATGAGGCTCCATGTTGTTGTGTGACTAATTATGAGGGGGGAATTTAACCTTTATTGTACAAAACTCAAAACCGCAACAATATATATATATATAAAGCTCTGTTCATGACTGTGCTATAAGCACCACCCATTCTGCAGGCCATGCCTCCCCTCTCTCTTCTTCAGTGTCGAAGCACCGCCCATTAGCCTGGCGTAGCCATTGTGTCCGCCTCACATGGCTCTGACACCCCATAGGCCTCTGGTGTATATTTGAAGAAAGAAAAAGCATCTGATATCATTATATAATAAAGTGAGTGCGGGTGCGTGTGCATATTTGGAGAGACGAGTGTTTCCTGAAAATAACATCGTAAGTGGGGTGTTTGTTTGTGAGGTCTTGCGTTTTGATTTTATTGATGTTTTAAAACTCTCTGTGCTTTGAGGCCGTACAAAGTTAAACCCTTTCTGTCAGTACCACAATTTATTGTAATGATATCATTTTGACTGTAGCTGACATCGTTTAAGACTTGAATAAAATAAATCCCAAGAAAATTGGACAAAATTAGACGTTTTCAGACAAAAAAAACCAAACATTTAAAATCCCTTCATATATGTCTGCCTTTCGAACCAGGGGTTGCTTGTATTATTTGAAAGGTCTATTCGATGTGTGTTTGTATTTTCAGAGGTCCCTCGAGGTATTCTGAATTCTCGCCATAAGGTCCTGCGATGGTATGTGAGGCTGAGTTGAGGTTTTCAAAAATGAAATTGCGGTTTTACAATTCACGGATTAGGTCTGTCAAATCAGGCCTGCGACCAGGGACCAAGACAATTTGAACTGCCTCACCATTAGGTCATGTGACAGCATCTGAGGATGAGTGTAGGTTTTCCAAAATGAAATCCGTGAAGAATGTGCGGCCTGTGACGATGACTAAGACAAGTTGAACTGCCGTGCCACCAGGTAATAGCACAGTGTGTGAGACTGAGCGTAGCTTTTCAAAAATTAAATTAGTTAAGAAAGTGCGGCGTGAGACCAGGGCAGGGACCAAGGCAAGTTGAACTGCCTCGCCATTAGGTCATGCGATAGTGTGTGAGGCGAAGCATAGCTTTTCAAAAATGAATGTAGTATAAAATTGTGGATCCAGTTGTATGCAGTATAGTGATTGTTGTGTTTGACTGAGATGGGAGCATCATGTTTGATGAGTAACCCTGAGGGCAGCGCTCACGAGGCGTGAACTTCACCAGAATAAAGGCCTCGAGCACGAAGCTGTACGGAGTTTGTGTATGGTTATTGTACTGGTTCAAATACAATACATTTGGCGACGAGGATGGCCGGTTTACAGTTACCAGCTCCACCTCCCTTCTTGGCTTTCCTGGGTGACCCGTTTCTTCAATGGCCTCGATGGATTGCAGCTTTTCAAACCTACTTGGAAGTCTAGATGGTAGAGATGTCGCCGACACTCGTAAGCGGGCGATCTTAATTCACTGCTTGGGCACCGAGAGCTGGCGTGTGTTTGCTCAGCTAACAGCCGATACTTCCACGTTCAAAAATGTGGTGAGTGCACTGGAGAGCTACTTTGGGCCGAAAAAGAGTACCATGATTGAACGGTATAAATTCCATCAGCGCTACCAGAGAAATGGTGAACCTGTCCAACAACATGTTGCTTCACTTTCTGAACCGGCTGCTACCTGTAATTTTGGGTTTTAACAGATGAACTCATCAGATATCAGCTCATAGAAAAGACTTCCATTCCTCTTATTCGGGAACGGTTGCTGATGGAGGATGATAGACTGGCATCAGAGATGGCTACAGGCCTAGCTATACAGATAGAATCAGACATGATGGATTCTAAGCTCGTTCATACATCTCCAGCAACCTCAGCACCAGGCACCCCGGTTACAGACAGATCAGACACAAGAGCTTCGAACCAACCGCAGCTCCATCCGTGCCCTGCCCATGTACCTTGAACAAAGCCGTGGCAAGCTTGTGGTCGACAACATGGCGTCAAAGCACTATGTCCGGCACGTGGAAAACAATGTCGTGCTTAATTTAAAGTGAACCATTTTGCACAGGTATGCAGGTCATTGAAAAAGGTTGATCAACCAAGTGCTTCTGACAATGAAATACAACACACGGTGTACACCATCGCAGACAAAATGCCTTTCTGTCCTCAGCAAGGAAGCAACTTCAATGATTGTGAATGGAGATCGCGGGGATTTCGGTATTACTAGTCATTGATGTCGAGGCAAAAGCCTCCACTGTGAGTGACAAGCTCTACCACAAGCACTTTTCGTTTTATCCACTCAACTCAGCACAATCTACACTTCAAGCCTATGATGACTCCATAATGCAGGTTTTGGGAATGATAACTGTTCCTGTGAACGATAAGGGTATCAGGCTGGACAATTTCACTTTTTATGTTGCAAAGGACAAGAGCCTAATGGGTGTTGATCTCTTCGTTAAGCTTGGGTTCAAACTTTTAGACACAACTGGCACACACATCCACATGGTTGCAGACAAAGACAATGCGTACAAACACCTGTATACTTCCCTGTTTATTGGGTTTGGGGAGTGGAATGGTTACCGTCATGCTCCTCGAGCGGACCTTGCAGTTCCATCAGTATCTCAAGGCTTGAGACGCCACCTTTCGCTGTTCGATAAATACCCGCTTCCATCCATCAATGTACTATCTGCTTCATTCCATGGTTCAATTGTGTTCACAAATCTAGAATTGAGAAGAAGCTACCTACCTGCAGAGGTATCTCTCGCAAAGCAGACATTTGACTGCATTCGTGACTCGTGAAGGCATGCTCCAGTATTGTAGAATGCAACAAGGCCTCAGTTTTGCACCAAGTGCATTTCAGAAGATGGTCTCTTCAGTTTTCTGGTATTGAGGGGACCTTCAACCTGGAGAAAGTGGAACTGGAACAAGGCTTTCCCAATCACTGAGACAACAGAATGCAGACCTTTAGACGCCAGGCCTCTTGGATGATGTGTGAAACATATAAAACATCACGAGATATTGCATCGGATTCAGGAGGAGAAGGGCAGTGTGTACAACCCCAGCTAGACAAGATCATTTGAATGTGTGGAGTGCCGACCCCAACCATCCGTAACGCGCTGAAGTCTTACGTATTACGAACCGGTTACTAGAAATAAGTTAAACATGAAAGTTTGAATCGATGCTCGACTGCAAACAAATCTGTGAAATGTGTGTTTTATAATCTGGGGGGTTTTAATCATTCAAGGTTTCTTTTCATCAATATTAATGAGTTTAAGTATTTTAAAGGTAGACAGTAGGTATTAATAAGTATTGTTGATGAAATTACCTTCTGCCTCGTGCCGTTTGTTGGTTTCACCTGAATTGTGAAAGACTGGCCATATTATTGTCCGCAAATCTTTTCTACCGTGCTTCCCTCGGGGTAACTGGTGGACTCGTGCTTCAAGGCAGTCCGTAACACTTTGACACAGAATACTTGTCTGGGTCACGTAATCAAGTGGCAGACATGCTCAGTCATGTAACCCCAGAAGCGAACACCAAGAATGATGTGATCAGTGAAGCTGACGCCTTTGTAAATACAGTCATTGAAAACGCAACCGCAAACTTAGTCACTCGTGACGAGCTGAAATTGCTTAAATCCCACTCCTCCCTCCAGGTCTTTAAAACAGCTGTTCACCACCATCTCTTATCTTCCCCCATTCAAAACCTTGATCTTTTTTATCCCCGTTAATTCATCCCAGATCCACTTTTTTGAAATACCGACTTTTTTCCTGGAAGTCCTTGCAGTGTCCTTGTGTTTATACTTCTCCCACCCCACCCTCCTTCCCACGCCTCCTCCCCCCAAGCCATCTCCCTCCCACAGATCTCCCGATGTCCCTGCTCTCAAATATTGTGCTTGCGTGCTTCCCTCTCTCTCCTCATCTTGTCTACTGCTCCTCTTATTATATGTTTTATGTGTCCGTTATTTTTTTTTTTGCGTTTAATGTTGGCTCTTACACGAGCCTCGATCTTGTATACAAAAAAAAATGGTGTTCATTTTTCTCCAAACGGACTGGCCGCAACAAATCACAGAGGAGCTACAACCCTACTACAGGATTTAAAATGAGCTATCCGTTTTTGACGAAGGTCGTCTCGCCCGTGGCACCCATGTGGTGATCTCAAAATAACTACAGCAGCAAGTGATCCATCTTGCTCACGAGGGACATCCCGGAATCGTCAAAACGCAACAATTGTCGTGATTCTGTACGGTGGCCGGACGTCGACACACATCAAACAGTTCGTGAAGAATTGCGAGGCATGCATCGTCAGCAAGATCGCAGGGGATCCATGTCCTGCTCCTCTTCAGCCCACATCATGGCAGGAGAAACTGTGGCAACAGCTACAGGTGGACATCTTCGGTGAAGCTAGAGTTGCACCTCACGACCAGAAACACTAAGTCATAGTCCATGATCTTCACAGCAAATGACCTGAGTTCACGGTGACAAGTTTCATTATAACTTCGTCCATCATCAGCATCTTGGACAAGATGTTTACAAGATGGGGGCTTCTCGAGTCTATTACGACAGACAACGGACCTCAGTTTACATCTGAGGAATTCACAAAATACCTCAAGGCCAATGGTATTGAACATCGCCCAACGACACGGTATAATCCGGAGAGCAACGGTGAGGTTGAGAGGTTCAACAGTCATCAAAGAGAGCATCAAAGCAAGTCTGGCTGAGAGACAAACATTTGATCAGACTATCCATACCCTGTTGCGCTCGTATCGCTCTACGCCTCATTCGTTGACCGCTAAGACTCCTGCGGAGCTAATGATGTCGTAACTTGCGCCTGCCACTTGGTCTCCTAAAACAACCTACATCGGCAGATGCAAAGATAGAAGTGACGGCAAAGTCTATTGTGAAGCGAGAACATAAAATGAAGGAATACGCGGACAAGAGGTTGAAATCAAGGTCACCTTCATTTGCAGTGGGTCAGAATGAAACGCCCCAACCGTGCACATAAACTAGCGACGTCACTATCTCATCACCAATAAATCTCGCAGCAACTGGGTCATCATGGCTACCTACATGGAGAAGGCACAAAGTGGAATGCACGACATCTGGTGGCAACCAACCTCCAATCATACTAAAATACGCCATTTCGTGTCTGTCCGTCTGATGATTCTTTGACCGCGATACATTCCGTCGTTACTTATCCAATCTCAACCAAACTTGACAGGATGACCAAGGGTTACATAATGAAGGTTGTAGCGCATTCATTTGCCCCTCTCCCCAAGGGGGTTTTCCCCATCATTGCCGTCAATGGTGTTGCGTGTTGAGGTGTATATCAATGTTAAATTGGCTTTATCGTGGCGTTTGTCCAAAGAAGAAGATATATCGTGGCGTTTTTCCAAAGTCACTTTCAATAACAAAATTAATGATAACCGCATATTGTTAATGTTATTACAAAACAATATTAATACTAATAATGTCCCACTTCCACAAGGTGCTTTTCCTGCAGTGATAACGTGTATAAATAGCTTATAGTTGTAATGGCGTTTCCGTCGGAGCAATGGCTTCTACAGGAAGTAAAAATACCATAAACACGTATGCTTAGCTTTTTAAACAGTTGCTAATGCTCTTTTTAACATTAAATTAAGAAATTTGGAGGAATCCTGACATCTGTGAAGTGAGGTTTACTTGCAGAACTGAGTGAAGATCTACTGTACTCTATATAACCCACAAATGTTGGGTTAACATGGCCCTTTCTGCCACTACCGTGGCATTTTTTGTAGCAAACCTTTGAAACTCGTTCCTGCTGTTTGATACGAAACTGAAAGGGAGAAGCTCAGGTTGTGCTCCTTTACCAAGCAGCTAGCTAGTACTTGCCAAGCCAGCTGTTCCTTAACGGTTTTGAATGGAGTGCTTGCTCAAATGCTAAAACCACTTGGTGATCTCTTCACAAGAAACTTGGTAAATGAACACACTCCCAATGTTCTTGAGACCCCACCATAGATCGACTGTAATCTATATACCTCAAAGAGGAATGACCCTTCTTGCCGCTCCCGTCGTGTGCGGGTGTACTCGTATGCTGAAAATGATAACGGCCTCTTCTTTCCACAAAATCTTCATGATGAGGATCAATCTCAGCATCACAATGATTCTGCGAGGCAACAATCAGGCGTACGCAGATCTAGATGCGTTCGGAAGCGTCCTCAATACCTGAGAGATTACAAGTGTACATGAAGTTTATAATCCATGAATATGTTACAAAGTTCCCCAAAATGAACTCAATGCCACCTCATTGCCCATCGCATGCAGCCAATCACCCATTATCTTCATGTCAGCCGTATCCGTCTTTGCGCATCACCTCCATTTTGCTGCCCATTGCTTCTGCCCGAGCTCCATCTTTGCCATAATTTGCCTCATAAACAGTATCATCTGATTGTTGCCAAACTGTGATGGCAATACCGATCGGCTATCCTGCGCCATGTTTTCTGGGGGATCAGTAGGGGCATGGGGGTCGTCAAGCTCTGTGGGTGTTGCCATTGCTCCCTCTTCCACAGTCATTTGAAAAACCAGTTTCCTTATTAACTAACCTGACCTGGGTGATCTGCTCGCCTTGATCCACATGGCCGCACAATTATTTAAATACAATTTCCACCCTAATCTCCACTCAGTTACAATTTTCAGGTGCTTTAATCGCACCTCAGGTTCGATTTCACTCCGAAAACACCAAATGTTACAGTTTCTTCAGAAAGTATTGACACCCCTCGACTTTTTCACCTTTTGTTGTGTTGACAGCCTGAATTTAAAATGGTATAAATTGAAATTTTTTTTGTCAATGATCTGCACATAATACCCCATAATGTCAAAGTGCAAATTTTTTTTTTTAAAGAAATTTTTACAAAATAATTAAAAATAGGATCACATGTCCTGAAACTCACCTGGATCAGGAGCAAGTTACTCAAACCCCCTCGCACCCTGATATTTTTTAATGCCATGAACAAACTGGTACATCATGGGCAATAAAGGTGCACAGATTTTGATGCAGTCAATACACATTTGTTCAGCATCAGATATGTAGCTTGTGGCCACGTTTCATCAAAATTGTTTGTGTAGTTTTAGAAAAGGAGAGCAAATACCTATTTTACCCCCTCTCCCTCCTCCCCCCCCCCCCCCTTCCGTAGTCGCCTTTAATGAGCAGATTTTTATGCGGTCAATACACCTTCGTTAGGCATCAGAAATGAACATTGTGGCCAAGTTTGGTTCAAAATCGTGTGTTTGGTTCAAGCGATAATGACTGAAGTGTTTACGGACCCGCTCACTCACTGACTTACCTATGGACACTTCGATGGCATAAGCTCTCCAAACTAAAGTCCAGTTGAGCGAAAAATGAAATGCAGAAATATCTAATTGACTTAAGTATTCAAACCCCTGAGTTAATACTTGCCTTTGGCAGCAATGACAGCTTTGAGTCTTCTTGGCTATGTCTGTATCAGCTTTGTACATCTGGATTTGGGGAGTTTCTCCCATTCTTCTTTGCAGATTTGTTCAAGCTCTGTCAAGTTGGATGGAAAGTGTCAGTGAACAGCATTCTCAATGGGATTTTGCTGGGCCACTCAAGGTCTTTCACGTTCTTGTTCTGAAGCCATTCCAGTGTTGCATTGGCTGTATGTTTGGGGTCATTGTTCTGTTTGAACATAAACCTTCACCACAGTCTAAGCCCTAAGGTCTTTTGCACTCTGAAGCAGATTCTCCTCAAGGATTTGCCAGTATTTGGCTCTATTCATTGTTCCCTCTGTCCTCACAAGTTTCACAGTCCCTGCCGCTGAAAAGCATCCCCATAGTATGATGCTACGACCTCCAAGCTTCACGGTAGGAATGGTGTTAGATGTGTCATGAAATGTGCTTGGTTTCTGCTAGACGTAACGTTTTGCATTCAGGTCAAAGAGTTCCATTTTCGTCTCATCAGACCACAAAATATTTTGCCTCATGCTCGCTGTCTTTCACATGCTTTTTGGCAAACTCGTCATGCTGTCATGTGTCCTTTTTCTTAGGAGTGGCTTCCGTCTCACCACTCTCCCATGAAGACTAGATTTGTGAAGTGCTGCAGAAACTGTTGTCCTTCTGGCAGGTTCTCTCATCTCAACCAAGGAACTCTGTAGTTACCCTGTGCCCATGAAGCGAAAAGCAGGGTTAAGCAATCAACCATGGTCATAATTATGTACAAAAGCTGTATCTGCATTTTAAAAATTCATTTTCTCGGCAACCGTTGGTCCGATTGACATGAAATTTTCACCACAGGAGGACCTCCTCCTGTAGAATATTTTAATGATTATGACGTCATAGGTCACATGGTACAGGTCTCTTCTTGGAAAAACGTCGCGCCTCCATCTCTGAAACCACTCCATGGAAAAAATTGAGACCTGCCTCATTGTCAAGCACTCCCCTCAGGAAATAAGATATGTTAATGTGATGTCATCAGTACCATAATAATGACGTCATAATTCGGCAAGTACAACACTCATCCGATCATTTAAAAAAATTCAGCAACTGTTGGTCTGATGGACACGAAATTTTCACCATCGGAGCGCCTCCTCCTTTCGAATATTTTAATGATAATCATGTCGTCTTAGGTCATGTGGTACAGGCGCCATCTTGAAATAAAAACGAAAAATGTTGCACCTCCACATCCCCAAAACCACTGCATGGAAAAAAATTGAAACATGGCTCATTGTAAAAAAAACTCCATATGGGTAATATGTTGTTAACAATGACGTCATTGGTGCCATAATTATGACGTCATAATTGGACAGGGACAACGCTTAGTCTGATCAGTTTGAAATGTATTGAGCGTGATCTATGGAACAATTATATTAGAGAACATAAATTTATGATGTCATCGCTCACGTGGTCTGGCAGCCATATTGGATCAAAGAAAACAATGTTCAAAAACAGAAGAGTTGGCTCGCAATAAGTTGACTGCGCTGGTAAGTATTCTATGAATACCATCTAGTTCTGTCAGAGTGGTCATTGGGTTATTGGTCACCTCCATGACCATGGTTCTTCTTGCCCAGTTGCTCAGTTTGGTCCGATGGCCAGCGCAAGGTAGAATCTGGGTAATTCCATATTCTTTCCATTTCCTAATGATGGAGCTCATTGTGCTCTTGGGAACTTTCAACACTAGAAATTGTTTTATTCCCTTCCCCAGATCTATGCCTCCTCACAATTCCATCTACATAGAGTTCTACAGACAGTTTCTTGGACTTCATGGTCGAGTTTCTGCTCTGACATGAACTGTCAACTGTGGGATCTAATATATAAAGCTGTGTTTCTTTCCGAATCATGTCCAATCAATTTAATTGGCCACAGGTTGACTCCAATCAAGTTGTGGAAACATCTCAAGAATGATCAAAGGTAATTGGATGCACCTGAGCTCAATTTAGAGTGTCAAAGAAAAGGGGATGAATACTTATTGACTCGATACATTTCTACTTTTAATTTTTAATTACTTTGTAAAAATGTCGAAAAAAATTGCATTTTGACATTATGGGGTATTTTGTGTTGTTCGGTGACACAAAACTAAATTTAATCATGTTCAATTCAGGCTGTAACAACGAAATGTGAAAAAAGTCAAGGGGTATGAATACTTTCTGAAGGCACTGTACACATTTTAGTGTTGGGGGTTCAAAAGATCCTGATCCTGACACCCAAATGTTACGTTACCCAGCCATGTCGGACCAATGAAAGAAAGGACGAGAGCAAAGCAGATGGAAAATGCACAACGATTATTATTTATTTACAAAGTGCCGGTGAAAAGCACACTATTTACAGGTCTTCAGCCATCAAAGCAAAATCAAAGGCAAAAGGGCATGTATTTACGGCCAAAAACAAGCAAAGTAAAAAGGCACAAAAGAGCAGACTTATCCACAGCGAGTATTCCTATATAATTTTACCGACCCACAAAGAACATGTAACATCACTCATTCTGCGAAAAAGAAAAGACAGAATAACAGAAAGAGGCAGCAGAAAGACGCCATATGTTGACAATATTGCTGAAAACCTTTTAATCACTTGTAATGTACAAATCAAGTTCATGCACATTTGTTACGATGAGCTTGCATCAGAAGACAGGCGGTAGATCAGAACAAAGAGCGAGACAATAGCTGGGATGATTAACACAATCTTGTATGATAAAAATAATACATTTACACACGTGAGGATATTTATTTATAAATCTACAGATTGGTGCTCACACCGCATTAAAAAGAAAAATAAACGCTGAAAAAATAAACGCAGGTGTGGATATGTATCACTGTGGTGTGGATGTTGTAAAGTGAAACAAAACAAATAGCTGAGTGATGTGAGCTTGACTTAACCCCTTATTTGATTAAACTCAAAAATGGTGTTGGGGAATGGAAACGCTTAAACAAAACCAAAATCTTCCTTTACACAAAGTTGCAGTTGAGACATTTCATAAAGCAGTTCAACATGGATGAGATGTTGAACCGCTGCAATAAAAGGTGAACAACACTTGTGAATCACACGCATGGTAGGTAAACATTAAAACCATTATTAAAATAAACATCATAGTTAGCAGACATTGCCGAGCACAAGATCAATAAAACAAGCGCAGCAGGATAAACAAGTATCAAACAACGGTTGATCCGAAACGAACGAGGGACGGTCATAAAGTTAATCTTTCGAACTCACCTCCAGAACTAAAGCGCATTGATAAACATTTCACCGTAAAAAAAATCCCACTTTCACTTTTAAAAAAACTGGAATATCGTCTCATAATCTCGAACCTTCCACTTGAATGAGTAAGAGTTGAAACAGACTCGAGAATCTGATCGACGAGTGGTGTTGAAAAATCCACATGATGGCAACCTTGATGGGCGACTTCGTGTTGAAACAATTCCCCCCGAGAATCTAGGATTTCTGGATGATTACGAAGAGTTCATTTGCACTTGAATTGTCTTTCCTCGATGATGTTCACTCGGATTCATTGTCTTTCTGCTCCTGCAGATACAAAGTGCTAAACAATAGGCTTTGGGCCTGGTTCACCTTTTGTAGTCCATTTAACAAAGTCTGTGCCAGGCAGGCGAGGTTCTGCTGGGCACGCTGCAGCGATTCTCTTGGCAATGACCTTCCATCTCGCAACTCCTCCTCCTCCAGCAGCTCGTATAGGATACTCCCGACCTCACTGTCATTTTCCAACGACTCAAGCTTTGCGCGAAGCTCACGGAAAGCATTTCCGGAGACGGTCTCTGCGTCTGCAGTACGTACTTCTCCCCCATTAACTGGCATTGCTTCAAGATTTCCTGCTGAAGTAGGCAGATTGCAGAAACAGACAACGCAGTTATCCAAGTTTGCAGTTATCCACTGCAATCCAAGAGATCTTTGCCTCTGCTAACATTCCGTAAGTTGGTTACAATTTTGCGGATGCCAAATCTCATTGGAAAATTGTCATTTTATTAATGCCATGGTGACACTGATTTTTTTTCTTATATGAATTCTTACAACAAATCAATTAATCGAAGGCAAAAAAAAAAAAGGGATTCATACATCATCAAGCATAAATGGTAACAGTCAAAGCAGTCTTTTCGAACAAACGATTAAATCTCAAATGCTTTTCCAATTGAAACATCCACAAAATAAGCCGTGCCACTTTCAACATCGCCAAAAGAAAAAGGTAAAAACCCGAGGTATCGACTGTGCGCTCATCATACATAAGCAAAACCAAGGAGCAAGTGCTGAACCAACTATACAAGGCTGGTCATACAGAAACAGTTCAGGTTCATCCGTTTCTGCATTACATGTTACAAAATATGAGATGCAGAAAAGTAATATTAAAGTAAAAGCTAGGTTCACTGCAGGCGCTACCATTCCAGTCTTACCACTTACTGTCTCACACTTAATTAGCCTATGAAATAAATCAAGAGGGCTGTGGGAAGTGAGCCGAAACTACCTACCTATGCTCCTTAACATGCTACCCCCACAACCATGCCAATATGCACAAAATTATTATTGGTCGTTCCTGCGGAGGGAGGAAACAAGCAACACGCAAAAACCTAAATTAACCACAAAACCTAACAAATTTGCAAAAATTCAAAAGAAACTCCATAAACATTTATACAACACCTTCCTACAGACCCTGTCCCCCGGTGGATGCCACAAGACTCAAAGTTACCTTCTAGGCTATCCCAATGCACCCCAAATTTCCGCAGGCCCTGTCCTGGTGTTACAGGTGAGTGACATGGCTCGGTGGATTTCGCCCAATTATTCAACACAAACCCATAACCACTCAGACACATGTCAAAAATCATCCACATAAAAATCACAACAAAGCACTTATTTCAACCCCCTGCAGGACCATGGCACAGATGTCATACACATGTGTGTGCGTTTCTACTAGGCAGCGGGGAGGTACCACACAAGTAAGATGTTGGGGAACTTCAGGCTGTAGTGCCCACAGTCCCAAAAACAAGTCACCCGACTTACAATTTATTCGCCCCCCCCCCCCACCCCCCTTTACCTCTTGGCCCTGTGACAGCCAAACAGCTCCTTACGCTGTCACCCCGCCGATGGGGTTCTCCACACACCAGGCTGCATTGCCTCCGGCTTCTTGCAGCCTCACAGTTCGCCGGGAGTCTCTCACCCTAGGGCACCCAACAGACCCCACTACCGACGGGCTCCAAATTCCAGACACCATTGGCTGCCAGGAGTAATTACTGCAGGGGGTAGCCGCAGTCATCGCTCCTCCAGAGTTTGATCCATACCTGCGGGGACACACACATCTTCCCCACCCACAAAAACATTTCCTCCCCCGCTGCCATTCAATTCTCCAACACATTTCCAATCAAAATATGTCACCAAACGATTCTGCCATGGCCTGCTTTAATGTGAAATCCCCATTTCACATTTAACCAACACCTTTCAAAACCAATTTCAATAATCACCACTCATAACTCCATTTCCATCTCCATCCTCTCGACCACACAAAAACACAAAACCTCTACACATAAACAAACGCCACCCACAAGACACTGTGTGGCACACATTCCATCCCCTCACCGACCATGACATCACTCTCACCCACCCCCTTCTCCAAATTACATGTCCCCCAATTTCTCAAGCAAGTCCTGAGCCTGGGACAGTAAACATCAAGGCCTTACCTCTACCTTGATGTGCAGGTATTTGTCGGTTGGTCAGGTCCGAAGTGCCATCCACCCGACAGAATCCCAAAATTTCTCTCATTGGACCAATCAAATTTCTCCAAATTTCCTTTTGTCCCACTGTACTGGCAGGTATGTGGAACCACCTCCAACGGTGATCTGTACTACCCGACTACATTTGGCTACGACAGCTCCGCACCTCGACCGTGCAAGGGCCATCGGGACAAGCCGAGCAGTCAAAATGCCAACATGGCCCATGAGTGTCCATAAGGGTGCAACCCACCATCCATCCTTCGGCTCCCCTGCGAGGAACATGGCTGCTCTAGCCCCAGCTGGCCAATGTGGTGAGCACCTGCTGCCAACACAACCACTCCCACAAACCTCGGCACTGGGGGAGGCGGTCGCAGTGCGTGGCATCCACATCACATCACCTGCACCGCCCACATCCCCCAGTCCACACAACCGCAGCCCCCAGTTCCCACCCACACTTGACCATGCCAAGGTCCAGTCGACAACCATGCTCCACCAGGAGACTCCTCCAGAAGACATGGTCCACATACCTTAGACACGCACAGCACCATGTTGACCTCCAGACTACCCAACTACATCCCACAACCCCGCATCCCAAATATTGGTGCAGTCGCCCCCATAGCCAGTTGAAGGCTGTGTCCTGCTACCCTATCAATTTTATCCCAGCCTCCAACACTTTGGTCTAACACACCTGGATCAATAATGGTGCCATTGTGCAGTGTCCACCATAGCTAGCATCACAACATTCACCCTTAAATTTACATCCAACCCTACGATTACCAGTGCCAAATATTTTTCACATTTTACTAATCTCACCAAAGAAGGGTGCTTCTCCATACACATGCCAGCCGAGCATGCGATGTCATAAGAGACACAGGGATGATCACAGAGGGAACGACGTACAAGGGAATTTTACCCTTATGCCCTAATCTAGTTAACAAGCCCCAACCCCTTGTGACGGGGACGAATATACACTTAATCCGACATCCGGGCTAAACAGGTCCGCTACTTATTACATGGGGTTAATCTTCTTCTTCACGACAGTCGGGGCATGATACCTACACAGATCTACCTGATCTATATATCACTACCCCAAAATTCATAACAATATTTACGATATTATCTATCTATAATTCCAGTAATCTCTGTGTGTTTGTTTGTTTGTACGTTTGTACGTTTGTTTGTCTGTGACCGCTGTTTCTCGACAACCACGGGTCCGATATACTTTAAACTTGCCAGGTATATTGCTGGGGACCCGAGGATGTGCCTTTTCAAGGTTTCATATTAATCGGACAATTACTTACCGAGCTATGTCCAAAAAACGATTCAACCAATCAGAGAGCAGCGAGCTATCGCGTGTGCCGAACGTGGCGGACACACTCTGCCTCGGATGGCACATTTGAGAGCGTATTCATTTATTTCACGTTTGCAAACTATGTTGGCGCTATGTTGGCGTTAAACTATGTTTTAAAACTAATAAAAACCCCGGGGGGATTGTCACTGTACTCGCAAGCCGTTCGCCGTTCGCTTTGGCGTTGCGAATGGACCAAAACATTTCATGCACCAAACCATTTCATGTAAAGCGTTCGCCGTTCGCTTTGGCGTTGCGAATGGACCAAAACATTTCATGGACCAAACCATTTCATGTAAATAGAGGGGGGGATATAATTTTAGATATAGATATAGTACGGGCATGCCCTAGTTATTACAATTACGAAAACGTTATTACTGAAAGATACACTACTGTATTAAGAAATCTGGGCTTAATTTGTCCAAAGCGATCCAAAGGTGAGGTATGAAGCCGAAGGCCTATACGGACCGTTTTGTTGGAAGAGCCGTAAAGCCAATGCTTTCGATATTTGATGGTCATTTTAACAATCGGTTTGTTTGTGTTTCACACTGAATGAAAAACGTAAAGGTAGAGCATGGCGATTGTGATATCTGACAGGTTCGACGATATGTTCGGCCTGAACGAAATTGGAATCAAAATGCTGGAGTGTGGACAGTCAGCCACTGTATCGACATAATCACATCAGACGTAATCACATCACCCTGTCATGTGACCAGATCCTCAGCTCTCATTGGTATACGTTTGAGGGGACATACATACAGACCGGCAAACACTGTTCGAGACAGCTTTGCCCTATGGGCTACGTCGTAAAAAAAAATGAAAAAATAATGCAACAGAGAATCATCTGATTTCTCACTTTGGAGTACTTTGTGAACTCAATATATTAAGTTTTATTTGCAAGCATTAAGAAACAAGCTCAGGTGGCATCAAAATGTGAAAACTTTGGAGGGGGTTGAATACTTTTGTAGGCCACTGTATATACAGTCGTAGCCAAAACGATTGGCATTTGCACTGTTTTCAAATAATGAACCATTTCTCCAGAAAATTGTTGAAATAAAAAAAAAATTTTTTAGTATCCACATATGTATTCCTTTTGTTTGCAGTGGAACAAAAGAAAAAATCTGAAAAAATTACGAAATCTTAGCTTATTCCACACATAAATCCTAAAATGGCCTGGACAATATTGTCCTGTCCGTAGCCAATGAAGACCGGCCTCAGATGAATAGCTGAAATGAGCTTCAACTCCGAGGCGTACTTAGCACCCTGGCGGGATTAACTTTTCACGCACACAGGAAAGCCCGAAGCCTTACCTGATCGGGAACACATGGGGTAATCCAAACCCACAGAACAAAGAAACGAAACAAGACAAGAAATTAAAAGTCAACAAATAGTGATTTAATGAAAACAAGCATTCTGAGTATTGCGCTGCAATACACGTCCTCTACCGCCGGCAGTCTGTCGTCCGGAAAACTGTTGGGGAAATTAAAAAGGGTTATTCACCCACAGGTTCTGAATCGTTCCCAATCGCTAATTACCTCAGGACGGGCTCACCTGTGATTCGCACTCGGGACTTTGATTTATACACCTTGCAGACAGGTCAGCAGAAGCACGACAAAATAAGTTGTTGATAAAGAAGCTGTCAAGTCGCTAAATATCAGTAATTTAGTATATTTTCCGGTTCACGATCAATGATCAATGTGTATATATATGTTGCACGGCTTGGCTCCGCCCTTCCCGAAAGCGCGCGGTGTCGCGCTGTTCACGTTCGCGAGACGAGGCTGAGGGCGCACGGTGCGGCTTGAGGAGAACTCTAGACTAAACAAGAGATATCCATTTTTAAAAAATATTTTCGTTTAATTAACGATATCTGCCAAACCACGTGCCCTATCGCATATTCCAAAAGGACATTTTAGTAGACTGACACGCTGAACAGATCTGTGAAGTCTCCCCTCGAATGAATATGAATGAATGATCGTTTTAAAGCCTCATTCGAGCTCATTCATAAAAATCACTTCTTCTCTCCCCTCGATTGGATCAAAATTGAGGGATGAGCTCGGTTTTAAAGGTTCATGCTTAAAAACGTCATAACTCTGAAACCGTGTGACGCATGACGTCACGCTGGCTGACTCTTTTGTTCGTCATGGGTATGCGATTCTGCCTGCAAAGTTTGGCCTCGATCTGTTCAGCCGTTGCAGAGAAAAAGGGGTTTTCGTGTTTTCATGAAAAACAATATGGCGGCCGAACCACGTGACCTGTGACGTCATAATTACCATTAAAATATTCTACAGACCGAGTCCCTCCTATGGTGAAAATTTGATCTCAATCGGTCCTATTATTGCAGAGAAAATCTTTTTTTAAAGGAAATTAAAACTTAAAATGGCACTGAGTTAAGGATCATCAGAATTATCAGAATTCCCAAAGTTCAAAGTGCCATAGCTTTGTCAAAAATGATCGAAACGTCGTGAATTTCGAACTTGATCTGTAAATTATCATGAGGAAACCATGTGCCAAGTTTGAAATCATTAGCGTTAAGCATTTAGAAAAACAGTCAGGAAAACTGTTCTTTGCGTGACGGACGGACAGACTGACGGACGGAGGGACGGCGTGCAAACCTATAGTCCCCTCTAGTGTACACCGGTAGGGGACTAATAATGCAAGCAATTAAAATGAATGTGAGGTAAAAACTATTTCCTAATCTGAGACGTCTCCACTCCGACTCGTATACAAACAAGGGTAAAACTCCAAAAGTAAAAAACAAATGTGTTTCGTTTCAAGCCGGCCGGCACTTAGCTTTGCGTCCCCAAATAGCTGGTCGTCAAACCCGAGTCACCAAGTGGGAAGCACACAAGATGGCGCGGAGCCGTGCCTGTAGCCAGCTGCCAGCGTGAGGCAAGCAGGCAGGATCCTTCTTTGTTTCGCTCGGGACCTCCTCCGTCTCCGAAGAGCACGGCCGTCAACCAACACCCCCTCCTTCAACATTGCAAAAGTCCCAAAGCCCCGACACGTCTCTTGTTCAGTCTCTTCCTCACAAGCATACACAAGCCAAAGAAGCGCCACCACCGCCCGCGACCAAGCCAGAACAAAGCAAAAATGCGACAACCTCCAACGAATGCCAGGACCAGACGAGCAAGATGGCGAGACGGGTTCTTTTTTTTTCCCTTCCTTGAGCTCACGAATGTTCGACCACTGACGTCACACTCTGTCCAATCACCGAGCGCTACTCAATCATCCCCTCACACCTCCACCAATCACAAAGGCCGGGGTGTGGCATCTTCGTTACGAGTCGTCCAGGGGTGGAGTCTAAACTCTGTTCGGGAATGTTCGGATGATGTTGGGGTTTACTTGCCGATTGGCAAATGTGCTGGGTTTCTGACGGGCTTTTATGGCTGTTGTGATGGTGTTTTACCCTGGCGGCGTTGTGAGAGAATGAGTCCATTGCCTAGCCGGCTGAGTTTTATAAGAACATTAGGGAACAATCATAGGGAGGCAGGCACATACAGGGGAATTTAACCTTAAAGACCCTACCTAGAAAGCACAACTCCATTCCTCCATGTGGAGACACCTAAACACTTAACCGGACATTCGACCCGACTTATATACATTGAGATGGCTTCTTCTTCACAACACTCGGAGCATGCCAATTTATCCGATTATACGACTTTTCTAAGGTATTTCAATGTTTACCCCACAAACGTAACCATATTATTGGCACCTTTTAGAAGTTGTTAGAAATAATTAGATTTCAAGCAGGTGATTCTCCTTTACTTTGGAATTGAACTTACCTATGGTGAGTTGCAGGTGCATGCTCATTCATAAAAATCACTCATTCAACAAGTTTGAAGAGAGAAAAGGACTCATTCTGCTGTTTTGTGTCACTGTCTGTACTGCAATTAGCATAGAGAAAAGACAGAAAACCAGAGAATTGCCTGAGGAGGTCAGACACAAGATTGCAGCCAGGTATGGACAATCTCAAGGCTACAAGTCCATCTTCAGAGACATTGATGTTCCTGTGTCCACCACACGCAATGTTATCTGGAAGTTTAAGGCCCATGGCACTGAAGCCAACCTCCCTGGACATGGCCGCAAGACAAAACTTGCTCGAAGATTGCAGCGAACTATTGTTCGAATGGTGGAGAAAACACCTCGATCAACTGACAGATTCAAGCTGACCTTCAGACACAAGGTACGACAGTTTCAAATCGCACCATCCGTCGCCAACTCAATTAAAGGGGGTTATATGGTAGGATACCCAGGAGGACCCCACTGCTGAGAGAGACATAAGAAAGCCCGACTGGAGTTTGCCAAAACACACCTGAACAATTCAAAATCCTGGGAACATGTCCTCTGGACAGATGAGACCAAATTAGAGCTTTTTGGTAAAGCACATCATCTCTATGTTTACAACAAACAAAATGAAGCCTTCAAAGAAAAGAACACCATCCCTACAGTCAAACATGGAGGAGGTTCAGTGATTGCCTTGAATGTGTGCATGGCATCATGAAAGCAGGAGATTACCGAGGCATTTTGGAGTGCAATGTTCAACCCAATGTCAGAAAGTTGGGTCTCCGTTGAAGGTCATGGGTCTTGCAGCAGGACAATGACCCCAAATGCACTTCAAAAAGCACCCAGGAATGGTTCATGATAAACGCTGGACTGATCTGAAGTGGCCAGCAATGAGTCCAGATGTAAATCCCATTGAACACCTGGGGGGAGATCTGAAAACAGCAGTTGGGAGAAGGCACCCTTCAAATCTGGGAGAACTGGAGCAGTTTGCACAAGAAGAGTGGGCCAAACTTCCAGTAGAGAGGTATAGGAAGCTCATGCATGGCTATAGACCGATCCGACGGAGGATTCAATGGACGGACGCCCTCTATAGACGCCGCCATAGCTGGGGGGCGTCCACTTCATTCGGCTTGTAGTCCATGGGTTGGACCCCAGATTATAGCCAATCGGTACCAACCAGAGGTACCAGATAAAAATATACTTTTCTTAAAGCTTATTATCTATCCTTTTCAAGTAACTTTGCTGGACCACTATAGCTTGTAGCTTTTTTAGGCAAATTGCTGTCAAACAGACATACTGTCAATCAAGATTTGAAAGCAATGGCCTGGAGATGTGCTCTTGATAACACACTCTAATATCTCAAATAGGACACAAAACATAACTTTACAAGTCACAAATTCATGTATTTATTACACAATTAAGCATCATAAATCCATGTAAACAAGAAAATCCACAGTTTCACATGTCAAACAGAAAGCTGAATTGTAAACATCGTACCTGTACATGTACATGTACATGATCATCTACATTAAAAATCTTAATTGTTTGAGTGGCCAAGTTACACTTGTCAATGTATGTTCATAAGGCATTCAAATATACTTGTACAGTGTGTAGGTTTGATGTTTAGTCAACATCCTCATCATCATCAAGATCTTCAGCATCACTGGTATTCTGGTCTGAATCATCTTCATCAGCATCCATCATGTTGGTACAGTCTTGACGTTTGCACTCAATTGTGCACTATATAATAGTCTATTAGACAGACACTGGCAGTTTGGTAGCTGACAAACACGCCGGCATGTACAGGATATGAATTCCATGATGACCTGAGGTGAAGGAGAGCCAGTCATCCACAGAACATAAAGTGTGCCATCCTCTCTTGCAGCATCCATGGTTGTCCTGGGGATCTGGTACATCTGGATCTGCTACCAGGCTACGTTGCCATATGGCACTTTGATAGTTGGCTCTCAAGGCATGTTGGTGAAGGCAGTCTTCACAGGGTGGTGTTTTTATATATTTTTGTAGCGATGTTTTTATGTTTAGCAGTTTTGACTTCTGCCATTTGTGCCTCGTCAGGCTGAAGTGGTGCGATTGCTGGAGGACTTCTTCTGTCGCTACAGTTGTAATTGGGTGACACAAAAGGTTTCGGAGGAATAGAGCGTCTTCTGTCCTTCTGCATTCCTTCTCTGTTTGTGGGGAGCTGGGCTGTTAATACTTGTGGTTGTACAACAATCCCATTAACTCGATGTGATGTCCCTCCTCCACTGAGGGTTTCATCCTGCCTGTCAATGTTGTCGTATGCTAACACAGTAGGAACCCCAGGATAGATATTTGATGGCAGCACTATCATTTTCTGGTTGTGTTTGCAATTTCTGCAGACACAATGCTGTGTCTATTTCCAACAATGTAGAATATGATATCCCATGCGCGAGACGGTTCAGAATCTTTATGATCTCGACATTACCAGTCAGTGATTTTATTGTCCAAGGCAATAATATGTGCTTTGATGTCTTTACTTTGCCTGAAGTTGTTCCATGTATGAGATCTTGAGCGAATGACCACACCAATCTCTGAACAAGAGTTGTGCTACTTGAGCTCTTTGTTTCACCAGTTAACAATTTTGTTAGAAACGCTTTGAGTGATGATGGGATGCCCACATATTTGTCATCTAGTTCATTTGGGCAAGGTGGCCAAGGCTGTTCATTTTTGGCTTCCTTTATTTCATTCCGCAAATGTAAAGCTGCTTTAGAGAGCCATGCCTCAATATCCTGATCATGCTTTGAGTACATGTCAAGTTCTCCTTCATGATCATATGTTCTTCTGCTAATTTTTGGAAGGGGGCTCGGCATGGCGTAGCATAGGGTACGCGGTTGCTAACAAAATAGGTTTGGTGCAGGTGGAAGTGGAAACCAGGTACCCTCAGGTGCCAGGTGCCTTCAGGGCGGCATGGCCGTGCGCCTTTGGCGCCCGGAGATCGCCGAAAACGGGGTTTGTATCGTGTGCCTTCAGGTGCCAGGTGTCCACGACCGCTCCACACGTATAGAGAAACACTTGAGAATGATTATCATGGACACTTTTCATGTACGATCGCGATGATAGTTCTGCCCGGCGCAGACAGCTGGAGTTAAGTTTGGATCGGGACGCCCCCAGTAATGGCGGACGCAAGAGCGCCGCCTATCGGCGAGGGGGCCCGATCGTCCTTATCGGATCGGTCTATAGGAAGCGCTTGACTGTAGTCATTTTGTCCAAAGGCTGTGCTGCAAAATATCAAGTCTAGGGTGTCAATAATTTTGTCATCGCTATTTATTGTCGCCGGAGGCATTATCTATATAATATTCTCCGTCAGTGATTGTCTGTCTGTCTGTCCGGGGGTGTGGCTACACCCGGTCTGGGAGGGGCTTCAAAAACAAATCACCACCATTTTGTTTCCTCGCATAGCTTTGAGACCTCTTGTTAGGCCTGCGGTGTCTTGCTCTCTCTCAGTTTTATTTCAACTCTAATTCGATATCTCATTTAATTTTTCACAGTCACGAACATGGTTTTAGACTCGTTGCAAAAAACGGGAAGAAAATTCGATGAGAGTTACTGTTTATAGAACAAAATGCATTTTCAAATGCCTGTAACATAGAGTCGATTGAGACTCCCTCACGGCTTTATCTCGACTCTAATTCACCATCTCATTTCATTTTTCACAGTCGCTAAGATGGTTTTAGACTCGGTTGCAAAAAAACCGGAAGAAAATTCGATGAACCTTAACGCAGAGAGCACGGTGGGATATTCATACACCGCCCAAATAATAGACGGAAAATATACGATGAAAGTTACCGTTTATATAACAAAATGCATTTTCAAAGGCCTGTAACATAAAGACCATTCATCGAGACTCCCTCACGGCTTTATCTCAACTCTAATTCACCATCACAGTCGCTGGGATGGTTCAAATCTCAGTTTCAGCTAAAGTTGAGAAAAATCGGTGAAATGTATTCCAAGAGCCATTTAGAATGTGTCGACCGTTATGTGGGCATGGGGAAGGAGAGGAGAGAACGTTCCCAGGACTTCGTTATTTATATTATTACTTAGTAAAATTACAGCGACTGATTACTGAAGTTCGGGATCGAACCGTAGTCTAATTGTACATTTCCATATTCCTGGGGTGTACATATATACATATATATATACATATATGAATATATATATATATAGATTTGTGCAGCGTCTGTCCTGTCCTGTGTTGTCACTGAACTACTTTCTCAAACTTTTGTGAAATCGTACCAAACTTCTGGTATGCACATATCTCTCCCGTCGGTATGTCTGAAGGGTATTTAAAAAAAATTTTTTCCCAATATATATATATATCTTTTTTTGGGGGGAATTCTTTTGGGAAAAAATTTTTTTTTCAACTTCAATTGTTTATAAAATGTGATATCACGTATATTACAAATACATTTGTGCAAAATAATTGTTTGAATTATGATTGGTTTAAACCATGACAAAACGGCAACTCGGGTACAGTCATTTATCTATACTAGGGCATGCCCGTACTATATATATATCTAAAATTATATCCCCCCCCCCCTCTATTTACATGAAATGGTTTGGTCCATTCGCAAAGCCAAAGCGAACGGCTTGCGAGTACGGTGACAATCCCCCCCCCCCCCTCTATTTACATGAAATGGTTTGGTCCAAAGCGAACGGCTTGCGAGTACGGTGACAATCCCCCCCCTCTATTTACATGAAATGGTTTGGTCCAAAGCGAACGGCTTGCGAGTACGGTGACAACCCCCCCCCCCCCCCCCTCTATTTACATGAAATGGTTTGGTCCAAAGCGAACGGTTTGCGGAGTTTGGTAAAGAAATCGCCATAGCGTGCACAAATGCGCAGGAAAGCGAAAGAATCGCAAATTATTAGAGCAGTCTCCTCAATGCCAAACAGGAAATTAGAGCAGTCTCCCTTGACATATCACGTGCCTTCGATACGGTCTGGCACCCCGCTCTGCTCACCAAACTCTCCTCTTTTGGTATCCATGGAAATCTCCACGCATGGCTGGCGGACTTCCTCTCTAGTCGTAGTCAACGTGTGGCCCTGAATGGGTTTCTCTCATCTCCTCTTCCTGTTCAGGCTGGAGTTCCACAAGGCAGTGTTCTAGGCCCTGTCCTTTTTCTGGTCTTCATCAATGATCTCTCTGACTCTCTTGAAAATCCTCTGTATCTCTTTGCTGATGACTCTACTCTCTGTCGCTCCATTCTTCATCCCTCAGATCGGCAGTCTGCTGCCTCCTCACTCTCTGCAGACCTGGACAAAATCACAGACTGGGCAAACAAGTGGAACATGTCTTTCAATCCTGACAAATCTCACACTCTTACGATGTCTCTCCGAAAAGACCGACTGGACAACCCTCCCATCCACTTTCTGAATAATCCTCTCCAAGAAGTTCTGTCACTCAAGCTTTTGGGTCTCACTATCTGCCATGATCTTTCCTGGGAAAACCACATTTCAAATCTGGCCTCCAAAGCCAGTCGCCGACTGGGCATCCTCCGTCGTGCGAAGTCCTTCCTTGGCACACCTGAGCTCCTCACCACATACAAGGCTTTCATCCGCAGCTCAATGGAATACTGCTCTCCCCTCTGGGCTGGTGCTCCTGCCTCACACCTAGCTCGTCTTCACGCTGTTGAAACCAAAGCATTCAGAATCATTGGAATCTCCCGCGATGAAGCTAATTCCAAGGGCCTCTCACTCACTCACCGCAGGCAGGTTGGTGGTCTTTCCATCTTCTACCGACTCCTCTCTGGCCTTGCCCCCCCCAGCTCTCTCTGGGCTCTGTCCCGCAAATATTCCTACAGGTCGCACAAGATCTGCCTGCAACCCTCTTATGGTCAAACTGCCAAAATCAAGACTCTCTGCTCACCTTCACTCCTTCATTCCTCTTTTCTCCCGCCTCTGGAACAAACTCCCTCACTCTCTTCAATCCCACTCCACCCTCCAGGTCTTTAAAACAGCTGTTCACCACCATCTCTTATCTTCCCCCATCCAAAACCTTGATCTTTTCTACCCCCGCTAATTTCACCCCAATTCCACTTTTTTGAAATACCAACTTCTGTCCTGGAAGTCATTGGTGTCCTTGTGTTTTATACTTCTCCCTCCACCCCCCCCCCCCCTTCCCATGCCTCCTCCCCCCAAGCCCTCTCCCTTCCACACATCTCCCTGCTCTCAAATGTTGTGTTTGTGTGCTTCACCTTCTCTCCCCTTCTTGTTTTCCGCTCCCGCTTTTTATATATTTTGTTTGTCTGGTTGATTTGTTTGTGAAGTAAATGTTAGCTCTTTCACGAGCCTCGATTCAGTATACAAAAAAAAAAAAATAATAAAAAAAAAAATTTTTTTTTTAGTTTTAATTAGTTTTAAAACATAGTTTAACGCCAACATAGCGGCAACATAGTTTGCCAACGTGAAATAAATGAATACGCTCTCAAATGTGCCGTCCGAGGCAGAGTCTGTTCGCCACGTTCGGCACACGTGATAGCTCGCTGCTCTCTGATTGGTTGAATCGTTTTTTGGACATAGCTCGGTAACTACTTCTCCGATTAATATGAAACCTTGAAAAGGCACATCCTCGGGTCCCCAGCAATATACCTGGCAAGTTTAAAGTATATCGGACACGTGGTTGTCGAGAAACAGCGGTCACAGACATACAGAGATTACTGGAATTATAGATAGATATCGACACATCTGGGCAGTGTCTGTGTTGTCACTTAACGACTCCCTCAAACTTTTGTTTCCGTGGTTAAGTGTTTTTAATAACGTTGTGGTGGTTTTGAATCACGTGGTGGTGAGGTATTTTGAATTGTGTGGTGGTGAGGTGTTTTTAAATGACGTGGTGGTGAGGTGTTTTAATATCACATGGTGGTGAGGTGTTTTTAAATCACATGGTGGTGAGGTGTTTTGAATTACGTGGTGGTGAGGTATTTATAATTACGTGGTGGTGAGGTGTTTTTAATTAGGTGG
This sequence comes from Myxine glutinosa, assembly GCF_964187855.1. Lineage (NCBI taxonomy): Eukaryota > Metazoa > Chordata > Myxini > Myxiniformes > Myxinidae > Myxine > Myxine glutinosa. Next base: position 18,022,064 of record NC_136266.1, read on the forward strand.
TGGTGAGGTGTTTTGAATTAGTTGGTGATGAGGTGTTTTGAATTATGTGGTGGTGAGGTGTTTTGAATTATGTGGTGGTGAGGTGTTTTTAAATGACGTGGTGGTGAGGTGTTTTTAATTTTGTGGCTGTGAGGTGTTTTTATTACGTGTTTTATGGCTGTGAGGTGTTTTTATTATGTGTTTTATGGCTGTGAGGTGTTTTTATTACGTGTTTTATGGCTGAGGTGTTTTTAATTTTGTGGTGGTGAGGTGTTTTTATTACGTGTTTTATGGCTGTGTGGTGTTTTTATTACATGTTTTATGGCTGTGAGGTGTTTTTAATTTTGTGGTGGTGAGGTGTTTTTATTACGTGTTTTATGGCTGTGAGGTGTTTTTAATTTTGTGGTGGTGAGGTGTTTTTATTACGTGTTTTATGGCTGTGAGGTGTTTTTATTACGTGCTTGATGGCTGTGAGGTGTTTTTAATTTTGTGGTGGTGAGGTGTTTTTATTACGTGTTTTATGGCTGTGAGGTGTTTTGAATTACTTGGTGGTGAGGTGTTTTTAAATGACGTGGTGGTGAGGTGTTTTTAAATGACGTGGTGGTGAGGTGTTTTTAATTTCGTGGCTGTGAGGTGTTTTTATTACGTGTTTTATGGCTGTGAGGTGTTTTTATTACGTGTTTTATGGCTGTGAGGTGTTTTTAATTTCCTTGTGGTGAGGTGTTTTTATTACGTGTTTTATGGCTGTGAGGTGTTTTTATTACGTGCTTGATGGCTGTGAGGTGTTTTCAATTTCGTGGTGGTGAGGTGTTTTCAATTTCGTGGTGGTGAGGTGTTTTTAATTTCGTGGTGGTGAGGTGTTTTTATTACGTGTTTTATGGTGGTGAGGTGTTTTGAATTTCTTGGTGGTGAGGTATTTTGAATTACGTTGTGGTGAGGTCTTTTGAATTACGTGGTGGTGCGGTGTTTTGAATTACTTGGTGGTGAGGTGTTTTGAATTACATGGTGGTGACGTATTTATAATTACGTGGTGGTGAGGTGTTTTTAATTAGGTGGTGGTGAGGTGTTTTGAATTAGTTGGTGGTGAGGTGTTTTGAATTAATTGGTGGTGAGGTGTTTTGAATTACTTGGTGGTGAGGTGTTTTTAAATGACGTGGTGGTGAGGTGTTTTTAAATGACGTGGTGGTGAGGTGTTTTTAATTTCGTGGCTGTGAGGTGTTTTTATTACGTGTTTTATGGCTGTGAGGTGTTTTTATTATGTGTTTTATGGCTGTGAGGTGTTTTTATTACGTGTTTTATGGCTGTGAGGTGTTTTTATTACGTGTTTTATGGCTGAGGTATTTTTAATTTTGTGGTGGTGAGGTGTTTTTATTACGTGTTTTATGGCTGTGTGATGTTTTTATTACGTGTTTTATGGCTGTGAGGTGTTTTTAATTTCGTGGTGGTGAGGTGTTTTTATTACGTGTTTTATGGCTGTGAGGTGTTTTTATTACGTGTTTTATGGCTGTGAGGTGTTTTTAATTTTGTGGTGGTGAGGTGTTTTTATTACGTGTTTTATGGCTGTGAGGTGTTTTTATTACGTGTTTTATGGCTGTGAGGTGTTTTTATTTTCGTGGTGGTGTGTTTTTATTACGTGGTGGTGAGGTATTTATAATTACGTGGTGGTGAGGTGTTTTTAATTAGGTGGTGGTGAGGTGTTTTTAATTAGTTGGTGATGGGGTGTTTTTAATTATGTGGTGGTGAGGTGTTTTGAATTACTTGGTGGTGAGGTGTTTTTAAATGACGTGGTGGTGAGGTGTTTTTATTACGTGTTTTATGGCTGTGAGGTGTTTTTATTACGTGTTTTATGGCTGTGAGGTGTTTTTATTACGTGTTTTATGGCTGTGAGGTGTTTTTATTACGTGCTTGATGGCTGTGAGGTGTTTTCAATTTCGTGGTGGTGAGGTATTTTGAATTACGTTGTGGTGAGGTCTTTTGAATTACATGGTGGTGCGGTGTTTTGAATTACTTGGTGGTGAGGTGTTTTGAATTACGTGGTGGTGAGGTATTTATAATTACGTGGTGGTGAGGTGTTTTTAATTAGGTGGTGGTGGGGTGTTTTGAATTAGTTGGTGATGAGGTGTTTTGAATTATGTGGTGGTGAGGTGTTTTGAATTACTTGGTGGTGAGGTGTTTTGAATTACTTGGTGGTGAGATGTTTTTATTACGTGTTTTATGGCTGTGAGGTGTTTTTATTACGTGTTTTATGGCTGTGAGGTGTTTTTATTACGTGTTTTATGGCTGTGAGGTGTTTTTATTACGTGTTTTATGGCTGTGAGGTGTTTTTATTACGTGTTTTATGGCTGTGAGGTGTTTTTATTACGTGTTTTATGGCTGTGTGGTGTTTTTATTACGTGTTTTATGGCTGTGAGGTGTTTTTAATTTCGTGGTGGCAAGGTGTTTTTATTACGTGTTTTATGGCTGTGAGGTGTTTTTATTACGTGTATTATGGCTGTGAGGTGTTTTGAATTACTTGGTGGTGAGGTGTTTTTAAATGACGTGGTGGTGAGGTGTTTTTAAATGACGTGGTGGTGAGGTGTTTTTATTACGTGTTTTATGGCTGTGAGGTGTTTTTATTACGTGTTTTATGGCTGTGAGGTGTTTTTAATTTCCTTGTGGTGAGGTGTTTTTATTACGTGTTTTATGGCTGTGAGGTGTTTTTATTACGTGCTTGATGGCTGTGAGGTGTTTTCAATTTCGTGGTGGTGAGGTGTTTTCAATTTCGTGGTGGTGAGGTGTTTTTAATTTCGTGGTGGTGAGGTGTTTTTATTACGTGTTTTATGGTGGTGAGGTGTTTTGAATTTCTTGGTGGTGAGGTATTTTGAATTACGTTGTGGTGAGGTCTTTTGAATTACGTGGTGGTGCGGTGTTTTGAATTACTTGGTGGTGAGGTGTTTTGAATTACATGGTGGTGACGTATTTATAATTACGTGGTGGTGAGGTGTTTTTAATTAGGTGGTGGTGAGGTGTTTTGAATTAGTTGGTGGTGAGGTGTTTTGAATTAGTTGGTGGTGAGGTGTTTTGAATTACTTGGTGGTGAGGTGTTTTTAAATGACGTGGTGGTGAGGTGTTTTTAAATGACGTGGTGGTGAGGTGTTTTTAATTTCGTGGCTGTGAGGTGTTTTTATTACGTGTTTTATGGCTGTGAGGTGTTTTTATTATGTGTTTTATGGCTGTGAGGTGTTTTTATTACGTGTTTTATGGCTGTGAGGTGTTTTTATTACGTGTTTTGTGGCTGAGGTATTTTTAATTTTGTGGTGGTGAGGTGTTTTTATTACGTGTTTTATGGCTGTGTGGTGTTTTTATTACGTGTTTTATGGCTGTGAGGTGTTTTTAATTTCGTGGTGGTGAGGTGTTTTTATTACGTGTTTTATGGCTGTGAGGTGTTTTTATTACGTGTTTTATGGCTGTGAGGTGTTTTTAATTTTGTGGTGGTGAGGTGTTTTTATTACGTGTTTTATGGCTGTGAGGTGTTTTTATTACGTGTTTTATGGCTGTGAGGTGTTTTTATTTTCGTGGTGGTGTGTTTTTATTACGTGGTGGTGAGGTATTTATAATTACGTGGTGGTGAGGTGTTTTTAATTAGGTGGTGGTGAGGTGTTTTTAATTAGTTGGTGATGGGGTGTTTTTAATTATGTGGTGGTGAGGTGTTTTGAATTACTTGGTGGTGAGGTGTTTTTAAATGACGTGGTGGTGAGGTGTTTTTATTACGTGTTTTATGGCTGTGAGGTGTTTTTATTACGTGTTTTATGGCTGTGAGGTGTTTTTATTACGTGTTTTATGGCTGTGAGGTGTTTTTATTACGTGCTTGATGGCTGTGAGGTGTTTTCAATTTCGTGGTGGTGAGGTGTTTTTATTACGTGTTTTATGGTGGTGAGGTGTTTTGAATTACTTGGTGGTGAGGTATTTTGAATTACGTTGTGGTGAGGTCTTTTGAATTACATGGTGGTGCGGTGTTTTGAATTACTTGGTGGTGAGGTATTTATAATTACGTGGTGGTGAGGTGTTTTTAATTAGGTGGTGGTGGGGTGTTTTGAATTAGTTGGTGATGAGGTGTTTTGAATTATGTGGTGGTGAGGTGTTTTGAATTACTTGGTGGTGAGGTGTTTTGAATTACTTGGTGGTGAGGTGTTTTTATTACGTGTTTTATGGCTGTGAGGTGTTTTTATTACGTGTTTTATGGCTGTGAGGTGTTTTTATTACGTGTTTTATGGCTGTGAGGTGTTTTTATTACGTGTTTTATGGCTGTGAGGTGTTTTTATTACGTGTTTTATGGCTGTGAGGTGTTTTTATTACGTGTTTTATGGCTGTGAGGTGTTTTTATTACGTGTTTTATGGCTGTGTGGTGTTTTTATTACGTGTTTTATGGCTGAGGTGTTTTTAATTTCGTGGTGGCAAGGTGTTTTTATTACGTGTTTTATGGCTGTGAGGTGTTTTTATTACGTGTATTATGGCTGTGAGGTGTTTTGAATTACTTGGTGGTGAGGTGTTTTTAAATGACGTGGTGGTGAGGTGTTTTTAAATGACGTGGTGGTGAGGTGTTTTTAATTTCGTGGCTGTGAGTTGTTTTTATTACGTGTTTTATGGCTGTGAGGTGTTTTTATTACGTGTTTTATGGCTGTGAGGTGTTTTTAATTTCCTTGTGGTGAGGTGTTTTTATTACGTGTTTTATGGCTGTGAGGTGTTTTTATTACGTGCTTGATGGCTGTGAGGTGTTTTCAATTTCGTGGTGGTGAGGTGTTTTTATTACGTGTTTTATGGTGGTGAGGTGTTTTGAATTTCTTGGTGGTGAGGTATTTTGAATTACGTTGTGGTGAGGTCTTTTGAATTACGTGGTGGTGCGGTGTTTTGAATTACTTGGTGGTGAGGTGTTTTGAATTACATGGTGGTGACGTATTTATAATTACGTGGTGGTGAGGTGTTTTTAATTAGGTGGTGGTGAGGTGTTTTGAATTAGTTGGTGGTGAGGTGTTTTGAATTAGTTGGTGGTGAGGTGTTTTGAATTAGTTGGTGGTGAGGTGTTTTTAAATGACGTGGTGGTGAGGTGTTTTTAAATGACGTGGTGGTGAGGTGTTTTTAATTTCGTGGCTGTGAGGTGTTTTTATTACGTGTTTTATGGCTGTGAGGTGTTTTTATTATGTGTTTTATGGCTGTGAGGTGTTTTTATTACGTGTTTTATGGCTGTGAGGTGTTTTTATTACGTGTTTTATGGCTGTGAGGTGTTTTTAATTTTGTGGTGGTGAGGTGTTTTTATTACGTGTTTTATGGCTGTGAGGTGTTTTTATTACGTGTTTTATGGCTGTGAGGTGTTTTTATTTTCGTGGTGGTGTGTTTTTATTACGTGGTGGTGAGGTATTTATAATTACGTGGTGGTGAGGTGTTTTTAATTAGGTGGTGGTGAGGTGTTTTTAATTAGTTGGTGATGGGGTGTTTTTAATTATGTGGTGGTGAGGTGTTTTGAATTACTTGGTGGTGAGGTGTTTTTAAATGACGTGGTGGTGAGGTGTTTTTATTACGTGTTTTATGGCTGTGAGGTGTTTTTATTACGTGTTTTATGGCTGTGAGGTGTTTTTATTACGTGTTTTATGGCTGTGAGGTGTTTTTATTACGTGCTTGATGGCTGTGAGGTGTTTTCAATTTCGTGGTGGTGAGGTGTTTTTATTACGTGTTTTATGGTGGTGAGGTGTTTTGAATTACTTGGTGGTGAGGTATTTTGAATTACGTTGTGGTGAGGTCTTTTGAATTACATGGTGGTGCGGTGTTTTGAATTACTTGGTGGTGAGGTGTTTTGAATTACGTGGTGGTGAGGTATTTATAATTACGTGGTGGTGAGGTGTTTTTAATTAGGTGGTGGTGGGGTGTTTTGAATTAGTTGGTGATGAGGTGTTTTGAATTATGTGGTGGTGAGGTGTTTTGAATTACTTGGTGGTGAGGTGTTTTGAATTACTTGGTGGTGAGGTGTTTTTATTACGTGTTTTATGGCTGTGAGGTGTTTTTATTACGTGTTTTATGGCTGTGAGGTGTTTTTATTACGTGTTTTATGGCTGTGAGGTGTTTTTATTACGTGTTTTATGGCTGTGAGGTGTTTTTATTACGTGTTTTATGGCTGTGAGGTGTTTTTATTACGTGTTTTATGGCTGTGTGGTGTTTTTATTACGTGTTTTATGGCTGTGAGGTGTTTTTAATTTCGTGGTGGCAAGGTGTTTTTATTACGTGTTTTATGGCTGTGAGGTGTTTTTATTACGTGTATTATGGCTGTGAGGTGTTTTGAATTACTTGGTGGTGAGGTGTTTTTAAATGACGTGGTGGTGAGGTGTTTTTAAATGACGTGGTGGTGAGGTGTTTTTATTACGTGTTTTATGGCTGTGAGGTGTTTTTATTACGTGTTTTATGGCTGTGAGGTGTTTTTAATTTCCTTGTGGTGAGGTGTTTTTATTACGTGTTTTATGGCTGTGAGGTGTTTTTATTACGTGCTTGATGGCTGTGAGGTGTTTTCAATTTCGTGGTGGTGAGGTGTTTTCAATTTCGTGGTGGTGAGGTGTTTTTAATTTCGTGGTGGTGAGGTGTTTTTATTACGTGTTTTATGGTGGTGAGGTGTTTTGAATTTCTTGGTGGTGAGGTATTTTGAATTACGTTGTGGTGAGGTCTTTTGAATTACGTGGTGGTGCGGTGTTTTGAATTACTTGGTGGTGAGGTGTTTTGAATTACATGGTGGTGACGTATTTATAATTACGTGGTGGTGAGGTGTTTTTAATTAGGTGGTGGTGAGGTGTTTTGAATTAGTTGGTGGTGAGGTGTTTTGAATTAGTTGGTGGTGAGGTGTTTTGAATTACTTGGTGGTGAGGTGTTTTTAAATGACGTGGTGGTGAGGTGTTTTTAAATGACGTGGTGGTGAGGTGTTTTTAATTTCGTGGCTGTGAGGTGTTTTTATTGCGTGTTTTATGGCTGTGAGGTGTTTTTATTATGTGTTTTATGGCTGTGAGGTGTTTTTATTACGTGTTTTATGGCTGTGAGGTGTTTTTATTACGTGTTTTATGGCTGAGGTATTTTTAATTTTGTGGTGGTGAGGTGTTTTTATTACGTGTTTTATGGCTGTATGGTGTTTTTATTACGTGTTTTATGGCTGTGAGGTGTTTTTAATTTCGTGGTGGTGAGGTGTTTTTATTACGTGTTTTATGGCTGTGAGGTGTTTTTATTACGTGTTTTATGGCTGTGAGGTGTTTTTAATTTTGTGGTGGTGAGGTGTTTTTATTACGTGTTTTATGGCTGTGAGGTGTTTTTATTACGTGTTTTATGGCTGTGAGGTGTTTTTATTTTCGTGGTGGTGTGTTTTTATTACGTGGTGGTGAGGTATTTATAATTACGTGGTGGTGAGGTGTTTTTAATTAGGTGGTGGTGAGGTGTTTTTAATTAGTTGGTGATGGGGTGTTTTTAATTATGTGGTGGTGAGGTGTTTTGAATTACTTGGTGGTGAGGTGTTTTTAAATGACGTGGTGGTGAGGTGTTTTTATTACGTGTTTTATGGCTGTGAGGTGTTTTTATTACGTGTTTTATGGCTGTGAGGTGTTTTTATTACGTGTTTTATGGCTGTGAGGTGTTTTTATTACGTGCTTGATGGCTGTGAGGTGTTTTCAATTTCGTGGTGGTGAGGTGTTTTTATTACGTGTTTTATGGTGGTGAGGTGTTTTGAATTACTTGGTGGTGAGGTATTTTGAATTACGTTGTGGTGAGGTCTTTTGAATTACATGGTGGTGCGGTGTTTTGAATTACTTGGTGGTGAGGTGTTTTGAATTACGTGGTGGTGAGGTATTTATAATTACGTGGTGGTGAGGTGTTTTTAATTAGGTGGTGGTGGGGTGTTTTGAATTAGTTGGTGATGAGGTGTTTTGAATTATGTGGTGGTGAGGTGTTTTGAATTACTTGGTGGTGAGGTGTTTTGAATTACTTGGTGGTGAGGTGTTTTTATTACGTGTTTTATGGCTGTGAGGTGTTTTTATTATGTGTTTTATGGCTGTGAGGTGTTTTTATTACGTGTTTTATGGCTGTGAGGTGTTTTTATTCCGTGTTTTATGGCTGTGAGGTGTTTTTATTACGTGTTTTATGGCTGTGTGGTGTTTTTATTACGTGTTTTATGGCTGTGAGGTGTTTTTAATTTCGTGGTGGCAAGGTGTTTTTATTACGTGTTTTATGGCTGTGAGGTGTTTTTATTACGTGTATTATGGCTGTGAGGTGTTTTTAATTTTGTGGTGGTGAGGTGTTTTTATTACGTGGTGGTGAGGTATTTATAATTACGTGGTGGTGAGGTGTTTTTAATTAGGTGGTGGTGAGGTGTTTTGAATTAGTTGGTGATGAGGCGTTTTGAATTATGTGGTGGTGAGGTGTTTTGAATTACTTGGTGGTGAGGTGTTTTTAAATGACGTGGTGGTGAGGTGTTTTTAATTTTGTGGCTGTGAGGTGTTTTTATTACGTGTTTTATGGCTGTGAGGTGTTTTTATTACGTACTTGATGGCTGTGAGGTGTTTTCAATTTCGTGGTGGTGAGGTGTTTTTAATTTCGTGGTGGTGAGGTGTTTTTATTACGTGTTTTATGGTGGTGAGGTGTTATGAATTACTTGGTGGTGAGGTATTTTGAATTACGTTGTGGTGAGGTCTTTTGAATTACGTGGTGGTGTGGTGTTTTGAATTACTTGGTGGTGAGGTGTTTTGAATTACGTGGTGCTGAGGTGTAATCGTCCCAAACTTCCAGTCTGCACCTACCACTCCCCTCTGTATGTGCTGAGGGGTTCTTTCTTGAAAAAAAAACATTCAACCGAAATCTTCAACCTAAATTGCTTATAAAAATGTAATATCACAAACACAACAAATATATTTGTGCAAAGTAATTGTTTGTATTGGTGAAAATCATGACAACACAGCAACTCTGGTACAGTCATTAGCCTCAGCTAAAATAAGCCCGTTCCTCAGTATCGAAGCTTGTAGCTTGCAACTTGTAGCCTCAGTATATATATATATAGCTTGTTTAAAGTGAGTCAACTCTTTTCGAACCATGGAATTAAACAATACAGTACTTTTAAAATGTACATAATAATGGAATACGATATTTATTAATAACGTTTGGTTTGAATCTATTTTTGCTTTGTAAAACGAAAAGTTTGATACTTTCAAGTTTAAAATAAAATGAAGAAGAGTCATGGCTACATTGGCCTACGATCATTAATGACTTTTTGAAGAAACAAAGGAACATTTTGATTACAACTCCAGCAAAGGAAACCAGGTAATGCCTGTTTCGTTCGGAGCGATTATACACCGCCCAAAGAAGATGCGTTTCATGGCTATAGGAAATAAAATAGTGAGATCTTTAATAATTTTTGTTTTGTTTTCGTACGAGTTTTCGAGGCGTTTTCAAGGCTGAATCGTGTTCACATCCAGGATTAATAAAGAAGCTCCATTTCACGTGTGCATGGACATGCAATTCACAGATGTGAAATAAATAAATGAACACAGACGGGAAATTGCTGAGAGATTTTTTCGTTCTTCTTTTATAAGCGATGTGCACGTACACTTTAAAGAAGTTTATTTGAAATCTTTAATTTTAAAAATGTCATTTTGTATGCTGTAACGAAAAGTAACTTTGGTATTTGCCGGACAGCATGGTGTAAGGTAATGTTCTTATACACTGCCCAAAAGACTTTTTCCCAGGGATATTTCCATTTGAGCTGTATTCTTTATATAGTCGGAATGTTTCATTCTTTAGACGTAGTCACAATAAAAGGTTACAATTAGGTACTCTGCACATGGGGAGAGTGGCGGAGCTTTGCTCTCCAAAGGCTGGTGCTGAACCCGCAGATGAGATCGTGGTGTTCATGTAGGAACAGATTGAATCTGGTCCGGTAATTGTGATTATAATCGCTGCGGAAGTGGCAGCTGCCATTCGTCGTGACCCCGTGCTGTCACGTGTTGCGTGTGGACGTTGTTTTGTCAGGTTCTTGGTGCAAGTTGCTCTCAACGTCAGAATCCAAGCTGTCTTTAGCTCAAGGTTACGTAATGTGGGGCATGTGGGTGGTCATTCCTGCTTCTTTATGTCAGTGCTGTCTCAATTGGTTGCATGAGGGTCATTTGTAATTGCCATTTTCAAAATGAATATAAGAATAAGGGAACAGAAAGAGACCACCAATGAACGTCGTGATACTCTCCCACTCCCCCATGTGTGACCCACTCCCCGGTGTGTGACCCACTCCCCCGTGTGTGACCCACTCCCCCGTGTGTGACCCACTCCCCAGTGTGTGACCCACTCCCCCGTGTGTGACCCACTCCCCCGTGTGTGACCCACTCCCCCGTGTGTGACCCACTCCCCCGTGTGTGACCCACTCCCCCGTGTGTGACCCACTCCCCCGTGTGTGACCCAACCCCCCGTGTGTGACCCCACCCCCCCGTGTGTGACCCAACCCCCCGTGTGTGACCCCACCCCCCCGTGTGTGACCCACTCCCCAGTGTGTGACCCACCTCCACATGTGCGAACCCCCCCCCCCCCCCCCGTGTGTGATCCTCTCCTCCCCTCCAATGGGGGTGTGATCCTCTCCCCCCCTCCAGTGTGTGTGATCCTCTCCTCCCCTCCAATGTGTGTGATCCTCTCCCCCCTGCAGTGTGTGTGATCCTCTCCCCCTCTCCCCCTTGTGTGATCCTCTCCCCCTCGTGCGATCCTCTCCCCCTCTCCCCCGTGTGTGATCCTCTCCCCGGTGTGATCCTCCCCCCCTCTCCCCCTCTCCCCCATGTGTGATCCTCTCCCCCTCTCCCCCATGTGTGATCCTCTCCCTGTCACCCCCGTGTGTGATCCTCTCTCTCCCCCTCCCCCATGTGTGATCCTCTCCCCTTCTCCCCCGTGTGTGATCCTCTCCCCCTCTCCCCCGTGTGTGATCCTCTCCCCCGTGTGTGATCCTCTCCCCCTCTCCCCCGTATGTGATCCTCTCCCCCTCTCCCCCGTATGTGATCCTCTCCCCCTTTCCCCCATGTGTGATCCTCTCCCCCTCTCCTCCGTGTGTGATCCTCTCCCTCTCTCCCCCGTTTGTGATCCTCTCCCCCTCCCCTCCCCCCCCCCCCCCATGTGTGATCCTCTCCCCCTCTCCCTCGTGTGTGGAGACAAAATACTTTGTAAATTTCAACGTATTTTCAGAGAAAATTGTGAGTTATTTGAAAGAAAAAAAAATGCAAGGGTGCCAACCATATATGTTTGTTTTGGCCTTATCATTCAATGGTGAAGAATCACTTGGAAAATTCTCGTATCCGGATCCGGCTCTTTAACAAAATCTAATAATTTTGTCTTTAGCACACACACAAACTCCACATAATTGTCCGAATCCGTTCACAACTTTTTTTAGATATCCTGTTCACAGACAGACAGGCAGGGGTGAAAACATAACCTCTGTCAAGCTTTGGCGGCTGAGGTAACAAAAACGGGAAGGCGTCACATATGAGAATGATCTGCATACAGATGATATAATCCTATTTTGGGAGTCCCTTTTATCCCCCACTCCTCAAGGTCCATGTATTGGGACTCACCCTACTGCAGCCACAGAGAATGGTGTATGTCAATGTGAAAACCCGAACTGCATCGAACTGGAACCCGGATTTTTTTCCCGGGGTTTTCACAAAAGTCTATTTTTGTCTACAGTCACGTGAAAAAGTAAGTACACCCCATGTAAAGTTTTGACTTTTTCAACATATTTCAACATACAGCTATTTGATCTTCATTTCAACAATATTGATATATAAAGGTGATATAAAATAACAAATATCATGAAACATTTACATTTTGTAGTCCATTGTATAATTTAAATAAACATAAATGCAAATTTCACATGTGGAAAAAGTAAGTACACCCCATGAAATGTTTTTTAAAATCTTTTTAACATATGTGGACATATCAATATTTGATCTTCATTTAAACAGTATATCGATAAAGGTGATCTAATTGAACAAAAAACAATGAAAAATTGACTTTGCAATAATTTATTCAACAAAAAATTGTTGCACAGCATGCACAATTGCATGCACAGCTCGTTTCAAATCCCCCCACAACATCTCGATGGGATTTAGATCTGGGCTTTGACTTGGCCATTCCAGAACCCTCCATTTCTTTCTTTTCAGCCATTCCTTGGTGGATGTACTGGTATGTTTAGGGTCATTGTCATGTTGCAAGGTCCACCTTTGGTTGAGCTTCAACTTTCCGACAGATGGCCTCACATTATCCTCAAGCACCCTCTGGTACAATGAAAAAATCACAGTGGATTCTATGATGGTGAGCTGCCCAGGCCCTGATGCAGCAAAGCTGCCCCAAACCATAATATTTCCACCACCATGCTTTACAGTTGGTATCAGGTTCTTGTGGTCAAATGCTGTCTTTGGTTTTCACCAAACATGTCTTCTGGTACTGTAGCCAAATAGCTCTACCTTTGACTCATCTGTCCAGAGCACATTGTTCCAGAAGTGCTGGTCTTTGCCGAGGTGTTCATTGGCAAACTTTAGTCTTGCCCTGATGTTCTTTCTGGACAGCAAAGGTTTCCTCCTGGCACACCTCCCATGTAGTTCAAATTTGTGCAGCCTCTTTCTAATGGTAGACTCGTGCACTTTGACATCAACAGTGGCAAGAGCTACCTGTCGGTCCCGTGATGACATTTTGGGGTTCTTCGAGACTTCTTTCAGCATCTTGTGGTCTGCTCTCGGGCTGAACTTGCTGGGGCGGCCCGGCCTGAACATGTTGGCAGTTGTTTGGAATCTTCTCCACTTGTAGATGATCTTCCGGACAGTCGAATGATTGATTTCAAGTTGTTCGGAGATCTTTTAAAATCCCTTCCCAGACTCGTAGGCATCTATAACCTTCTTTCTGAAGGCCTCAGAGAGCTCTTTTGATCTAGGCATGGTGACGCCGCACACTTCAACAACAAAGAGCAAACCAAACGAAATGTCTGAGGTTTAAATAAGACAGGTTCCTCCAAGATCCTCTCTTACGATGTTCTAATCATTTGCACCTGAGCTGGTGCACCTGATTCTAATTTTAGGTATTTGAAGTAGTGATAAATGTAGGGGTGTACTTACTTTTTCCACCTGCGAAATTTGCATTTATGTTTATTAAAATTATACATTAGACTACAAAATGTAAATGTTTCATGATATTTGTTATATTATATCACGTTTATCTATCAATATTGGTAGATCAATTCTACCAATATCAATTTCATTGTTGAAATGAAGATCAAATAGCTGTATGTTGAAATATGTTGAAAAAGTCAAAACTTTACATGGGGTGTACTTACTTTTTCACGTGACTGTATGCTTAATTAATTGATAAGTTTTCACTTGATGTATCTAAAACCTCATGTTAACATGTTTAAGAGCAATTTTGAAGAAATAAACAAGGTATTCAGCAAACATGTTCGGCTTTTAGAGGAGCAACTCATGATGCTGTACCACCTGGCCTGGCTCATGAATATACTCTATAGCACTCTTTTCAAAGTATAATTTGTACACATTTACCTCAGAAGTGCAGATGGATGCAATTACACATTTGTAAGACTGTGTGGGGTAGGTATTCTACGAATACAATCTAGTTTAAAGCTTTTTTCCCCACCATCATCCTGAAAGGAAACAAACGTGCCAATCTGTACAGCGAGCTGACGTCATGCTTCGCAGATGATTTTGTGCTCAATCTCTGACATGTGAAGTGGTCTATATGGGAATTTTAGTCTGTTTGCATGTATTTCAGTGCAGGTATATTTCAAATAACAACAAATCAATGATAGAGGTTGACACTGCAGGCAATATGCAGCTTCAGAATGGCATTTATCCCTCGTAAACAACTTATGGTCTCAGCGACGGACACTGGCAGCACCAAACTCCACTCAAACCAGGAAATGCACAACACTAATGTGAGCAAGAGCAGAGATGTCACATGGATCTCACCTTGATCTTCATGAGGTCCATTTTGAGGGTAGCATTCCATGGCATCCCATCCCTTTCGCTGAAACACATTTAAAAGCACCAGTTTTTTTTTTTGCTGCAATAATGTTTTCAATAAATTTGAATTTTTGAACCAAAAACATTTTAAAAAATTGTTGATCAACTTCCCACTCCCTTCCCCTAAAACGACTGAAAAAAGTGAAAATAACTATTGCACAATACATGACCATATGTAATATCAGTAATGCATACATTATTTAAAGGGAGCACGTCTCTATTACATACTCAAGGAAAGGTGATGGATGAGGAGGGCAGTGGGGAGGGGAGGTAGGGAGGGGGAAGATGGGGGTCGTAAAACAATCTTCATATGTGTGTTTCAGAGGGTGGAATCTCAGAGTATCCACCTCCATGTGTACGTGCGTGTGTGTAAGTTGCTGTTGCTGGTTGCTATCTCCTCATGCAGTTGGGTTTCAGGAGGTGGAACTGAGACCTGCCAGGTCTCAAAGTGTCAGCCTTTGTTTCAGCCGGAGGGGGGGGGGGGGGGGGGGGGGGAGTCTCACAATTCATGGACAAAGCCATGAAGTTTTGTTGTTCTCAGTTTGTTCCGCAAGCTATTTTGAGTATTGTCACGAAGCCCGGACAGCTTCCAACTGCAGTTTATTTGTAAAGAAATTCACAGGGATGGTTTTTAAGGTCTCCATAAGGTTCTTCTTCATCTTCAACTTCCAGGATCTTTTCGTTTTATTTTTGAGGTCTTAGAATTTGATCATTTTCTTGATTTCAGTGTTGTTTTGGCCAAAAACGCTGGGACCTGATAACTCAATTCGCAATACATTCTCTTCTTTTTTTATTATTATACCTAAGCACGATATACGGTCACAATGCTTTGTTTTGTTATGATGGGATGAGTTGGGATCATCAGGTCGGATGTGTGTTCCTTCCTTGTTCTCGATTATCGTTTTTGATTCATGTTTCCAAGTGTTTTCTGGGACTACGATATTGACTTTTTTGCAGATGTGCTTGTGGATTACTCTGCAAAACTTGTTGTGCTTTTGGGTGTACATGTGTTCTGACATGAGTTTTTACATCACGATAGGAGGTGGCTTGTGCTTTCTGTTTCTACCTTCAGAACCCACATCTGTCCGATTGACTCAGTCCCACAATTTTCTTAAAACCTTTGTTGTTGTGTCTTTGGTCTTGGGTATTTTTTGTGTACATAGTTGAGGCTCGTGGAAGAACTATTACACTGAACGGATCAGGATGTAAAAGCCAAAAATTGAACACAAACACACATATGCATGGGGTGGACAAGATGGATACAGAAGGAAACACCAAGGAGGGAAAACGGGAAGTCAGGAGGGATTTGAGTGGGGTTAATGAGGGTAGAAAAGATCATGGTTTTGGATTGGAGACGATATGAAATGGTGGTTAACAGCTGTCTTGAAGACCAGGAGGGGCGAATGTGATCGTAGGGGATGTGGAAGTTGATTCCACAAGTTTGTGTGTGTTGGGGGGGGGGGGGGGGGGATGTATAAAAAGAGTAACAAATGAGTGGAGGTGAGCAGTGATCCTGGAGTTAGGTAGTTTCACAGAAAGGAGTTGATTGTGGGCTGTGTAAGCTCTGCATAAACCTGAGGGTGGGGAGGAGGAGTGCGGAGGGGAGGGGGGGGGAGTGTTGGGGGGGAGGGACAGAGGCCACTGACCTGTCTGTGATGTTGAAGTGATTGGCCCATAGACTCAGGGAATATCTGGGAATTCAAGAGGCTCGACAACTGGTATTTCGTTTGTATTCAGCATCTTTTACTTGCACATAGTATGTTTTCATTTAAACTAACATTTGTCTTAACTATCACTAATATAATCATCTGTGTTTTCATAATCATCAGTATAAGCATCTTCATCAGTTACAAAACTATTTTCATAACTATCGTGTGAATAAAAGCTCACAGTATCATAATCTGTTCCAATAGAGACACTGTCATCACTCTAATAATCCCTAAAAATCTTCAGCTGTACAATGCCTCATTTATTAAGAATATATATATATACAGTCACGTGAAAACGTAAGTACACCCCAAGTAAAGTTTTGACTTTTTCAACATATTTCAACATACAGCTATTTGATCTTCATTTCAACAATATTGACAGATAAAGGTGATATAATACAACAAATATCATGAAACATTTACATTTTGTAGTCCATTGTATAATTTAAAT
Organism: Myxine glutinosa; assembly: GCF_964187855.1. Taxonomy (NCBI): domain Eukaryota; kingdom Metazoa; phylum Chordata; class Myxini; order Myxiniformes; family Myxinidae; genus Myxine; species Myxine glutinosa. Next base: position 18,038,251 of record NC_136266.1, read on the forward strand.
AAACATAAATGCAAATTTCGAATGTGGAAAAAGTAAGTACACCCTTGGCTCTAATAGGTGGTATTGCCCCCTTTGGCAGAAACAACCTCAAGTAGGCGTTTCTTATAACTGTCTACCAGTCTCTGACATCGACTGGGAGAATTTTTTGCCCACTCCTCCATGTAGAATTCTTTCAGCTGTGCTATGTTTGAGGGGTTTCTTGCATGCACAGCGTGTTTCAAATCCCCCCACAACATCTCGATGGGATTTAGATCCGGGCCTTGACTTGGCCATTCCAGAACCCTCCATTTCTTTCTTTTCAGCCATTCCTTGGTGGATTTACTGGTGTGTTTTGGGTCATTGTCATGTTGCAAGGTCCACCTTCAGTTGAGCATCAACTTTCCGACAGATGGCCTCACATCATCCTCAAGCACCCTCTAGTACAATGAAGAATTCATAGTGGATTCGATGATGGTGAGCTGCGCAGGCCCTGATGCAGCAAAGCTGCCCCAAGCCATAATATTTCCACCACCATGCTTTACAGTTGGTATCAGGTTCTTGTGGTCAAATGCTGTCTTTGGTTTTCACCAAACATGTCTTATGGTACTGTGGCCAAATAGCTCTACCTTTGACTCATCTGTCCAGATCACATTGTTCCAGAAGTGCTGGTTTTTGCCGAGGTGCTCATTGGGAAACTTCAGTCTTGCCATGATTTTCTTTCTGGACAGCAAAGGTTTCCTCCTGGCACACCTCCCATGTAGATCAATTTTGTGCAGCCTCTTTCTAATGGTAGACTCGTGCACATCGTACCCACATCAACAGTGGCAAGAGCTACCTGTAGGTCCCGTGATGACATTCTGGGGTTCTTAGAGACTTCTTTCAGCATCTTGCGGTCTGCTCTCGGGCTGAACTTGCTGGGGCGGCCTGGCCTGAACAAGTTGGCAGTTGTTTGGAATCTTCTCCACTTGTAGATGATCTTCCGGACAGTCGAATGATTGATTTCAAATTGTTTGGAGATCTTTTTAAATACCTTCCCAGACTCGTAGGCATCTATAACCTTCTTTCTGAAGGCCTCAGAGAGCTCTTTTGATCTAGGCATGGTGACGCCGCACACTTCAACAACAAAGAGCAAACCACACTAAATGTCTGACGTTGAAATAAGACAGGTTCCTCCAAGATCCTCTCTAACGATGTTCTAATCATTTGCACCTGAGCTGGTGCACCTGATTCTAATTTTAGGTATTTGAAGTTGTGATAAATGTAGGGGTGTACTTACTTTTTCCACATGCGAAATTTGCATTTATGTTTATTTAAATTATACAATGGACTACAAAATGGAAATGTTACATGATATTTGTTATATTATATCACCTTTATCTATCAATATTGTTGAAATGATGATCAAATAGCTGTATGTTGAAATAAGTTAAAAAAGTAAAAACTTTACATGGGGTGTACTTACTTTTTCACGTGACTGTATATTGTTACGGTTCTACGCCGCCCTCCTTTACCCCCTACCAAGGGGGGATTAGGCCCCTTGGTCTTGCTGGGCTTGGCGGAACCGAGACTTGAAACGCACCTTCCGGGCGAGCGCAAAGTAGGGTTTCGGGACCAATTCTCGCTCGTACCTAAGTACCCGCGCCGCCACGGAAACGAGGTAGCAAGCCTCGCACGAGCCACGTGTAATGTGAGTATGCCGAGCGGATTGTGTCCACGTGGTCCGCGCAGTTACCTAGATATGGAACCCGATTGGAGCGATTGTACTCGTACCACGCTTAGTCAATGAGGAAATCACAGGAACGATCGAATCAGGAAAAGGAAGAACACAGGTTTAATTATTCCCACACGTATATACAGTGATCGGGACGCAGAGACACAGAGCAGCACTTAGTCAGTCTTATCTTATTCCCCGGACGCGGGCCCGTTCACACTCACACAGGGAATTGCAGATGAAGTGATGTCTCAGCCAGACGCGTCGACGTGGTCATTCAGGAATGGCCCCGTCCGGCTCTACACGGTCCTCGTGCGTCCCGCGAAGATGGCGAGCAGCAGCGGTGAAAGGATCGCGTCTCTCAGGGAAAGTGCGCGTCTCTCAGCGCGGCTGACGGTTACACAGCAGTTATCACTCACGCGACTTAATGCACTATACGCAGCTCGGCTTCGAGCTCAACTGAGCGTCACTTTATAAAAGCGCGTATTTCGGTTCATGTGCATCTTGCTTCACCCGCGTTTGGACGCTCTCAACTCCTGCTCGTCAACGATTCCTCTTGGTTGGTCAGTGCGCACGAGTGCTCCGTTCACCAGCGAGTCCTCAAGTCCTCCCGCGCTAGTCCTCTGGTGCAAGTCCTCCTTTCAATGAGTCCTCCCGTGCTAGTCCTCTCGCTGTAAGTCCACCTTTCAACGAGTCCTCCCGCACTAGTCCTCTAGGGGGCTATGCGCAACGGCTTATCTAGATGCGCCCCCCAACCTTCTCGAACCCCCTCAAACCTTCTCACCACGCCCTGTGATGCATTGCTGCCACCACCACGCTGTGAGCCCTGATTGGCGGCTCGTGCTTACCGTCAGCTCTCTGCCGCCCCTCATTCGGCTTCGCCCCGACCCTCCTCGGCCTGCCTCGTTTTAATTAGCCCAAAATGAACCTAAGTCAGCGCAAAGGGGGCATGAGGCTAGGGAGGCTGGAAAGTCGGTAGAAGTCGGGCCTATTCTCCTGACTCTACTCAACGCAGAACTAACATAGGAAAAGGACTAAGCTCACAAATACTAAGAAATAACTATACTACAAATGAGGTTACATGTTGCTTGTGTGACTAACTATGAGGGGGCAATTTTAACCTTTATTATACTGACTGTACAAACTCAAAACCGCAACAATATATATATATATATATAAAACAGTTTGCGTGTGTGTGTGTGTGTGTGTGTGTGTGTGTGTGTGTGTGTGTGTGTGTGTGTGTGTGTGTATATATGTGACCGATAGACTCCTAAACGGAGAGGCTCACGTGCTTGATATTTGGCATAGACATGGCCATTGAGCCTGGGATGGACATGACCTACCTAAAAATATTTGACGAAATCCATATTTTTTATTCATATTTACCTCAGCGCATTTCAGCGAGGAACATTATACACGGAATCTCAGCCTGTGCCAGAGCAGCCGCTGATTCGGTCAGAGCGATCACGTGATGTTCCATCCTCGCTGCCAGACCACTGAACGGAAAATATATAGAATGACCATTGCCATTCACACCACAAAGGTGGAGATGCAGCTACCGGGCGCCATCTTGGTTGGCACTCGATGCTGGGCGATGGTGATTTCCGTCACACGTTTGCACGTAATTCAGAGCGAAAAGCGATTGCGTTTTTCACCTTTTCTGCGATCGTGTTTTGTGTCGATTTTTGTCGATTTTGTGCGATATTAATTAAACGACTTTGAAACAGCTGTGAAACGTCTTTCCACAACCTTCCTTAACTGATTGGAGCGGTTTATTGCCGCACAAAATGGCATTCTAACAGTTGTCTCGCTTTTAAAATCTGGGACACGTTCAAAACAACCGAGATCCGCGAAGCGAGTTGGTCGAGTCGTGCTAACCAAGATGGCGACACGGCGGCTACACTTTTCACGGAGTATGAGCGTTCTATAAATTTTCAATTCAGTGCGCCAGACTCGCTCACGTACTTGATTTGTGGCTTAGACATGGCCATTGGGCCTTCACGGTGTAATTTGTGCGAGGCTTTTGTCCGAGTGAGCTTGAGTCGAGAGGGCGAATGTACGGGTTGGGAATGTACGGGTCTCCCTTCCCCCGCCCGGTACCGCCGGTACTGGAGGGCATCACAGGATCGGTGAGTCTCCAAAATCCGCTTTGTGCTGTTGTTGCGAAGATGCAGAACGATGTCGCGATTGTTGTGCTGCTCTCCTACCATGAGAACTGCAACGTCATTGTTGACTGGCCCTCCACTTCCTCCCTTCCCCCTCCCACTCCCTCACTTTCCCCCCTCCCCTCCCCCCTCAATTCCCCCTCCACCCTACCCCTCCCCCTCCCTTCCCCCCCTCCCCTCCGAGACCGAGTCTGAGAGCGAACGGGCCCGAGTCCAGGGATAAGAATAAGACTGTCTCAGACTGCCCTGTGTCCTTTTTCTTCCACTTCCTTGTACATTCTTTCTCTTCCTCTTCTTTGTACAATTGTTAATAAATCACCTGTTATTCCTGGTTTTCATCTTAATCTGACCGTCTTAGTCATTTCTCAATTGGGTACCCGTGGCACGATTAGGAACCGCTATAATCGGGTCCAGTCATTGGTTAACAGCTCGGATCGCGGATCGCTAACCGCTCGGCATATTACATCAAATCCGTGATTCGGGCGGGAGTTATTTCGTTTCCGGTCAGCGTTAGTACTTCGGTAATAGCGAATCCCTAGTCCTAAAACCCGAACTAACGCTGCCTGGGAAGGACGTCATAACCCCCAGGATCGCGTCGGCTAGTAAAAGACAAGGGGATTAACCCCCTCTTGATAAAGGGATGGCCGACGTCGGAGATCCGCAACAAGTTTTTATATATATATGTATATATATGTATGTATGTATGTATGTATGTATATATGTATGTATGTATGTATGTATGTATGTATGTATGTATGTATGTATATATATATATATATATATATATATATATATATATATATATATATATATATATATATATATATATATATATATGATTTAAAACGTGATCGTCACTGACATTCTTCCTCTTACCCTTCAATCTGTGTCTCGATATAATATACAACTCAGGAATGCTCAACATCTTGACCTACTCAGAGATACAAGAATTCAACAATTCCTTTTTTGATTGAAATGCTTAATTCTGTTATGTAGGTGCATAAAATCAATTGCATAATATGTTTGTTGATCTTAGGTTTTCTGCTATTTTATGTTATTTTGTTGGTAGAATTTGTTATATTTTTTATTGTTGTTTGATTAGGTATGTTTGTTCATGCCTTTAACTTATTTTGATATTTTGATTAATGTAATTTTATATGATTATTATTTTTATATACATTTGTAAGTTTTATGAAATACTATTATTATTGTAAACTTCACAAATTTCAGTCTTCGAACTGCCTTGTCCAGTGCTAAATTATTTCAATAAACCGAAATGAATGAATGAATATATATAACTAGAACAGCACTCAGCAGAGAGCATACATCCACCAGATGAACAGTATACAGTGCATTTAGAAAGTATTCAGACCCCTTCACTTTTTTCACATTTTGTTTTGTTGCAGCCTTATGCTGAAATCGTTTAAATTCATTTTTTCCCTCATCAATCTACACTCAATACCCCAAAATGACAAAGAGAAAACAGGATTTTACAAAGTTTTGCAAATTTATGAAAAAGCAAAAACTGAAATATCACATTGACATAAGTATTCATACCCTTTGCTATGACACTTGAAATTTAGCTCAGGTGCCTCCCATTTCTCTTGATCATCTTTGAGATGTTTCTACACCTTGATTGGAGTCCACCTGTGGTAAATTCAATTGATTGGACATGTGTGCCTTTCCCAATCAACTGTCTATATAAGGTCTCACAGCTGACAATGCATATCAGAGCAAAAACCAAGCCATGAGGTTGAAGGAACTGCCTGCAGAGCTCAGAGACAGGATTGTGTCGAGGCACAGATCTGGGGAAGCCTACAAAAACATTTCTGCTGCATTGAAGGTTCCCAAGAGCATAGTGGCCTCCATAATTCTTAAATGGAAGAAGTTTGGAACAACCAGGACTATTCCAAGAGCTGGCCGCCCAGCCAAACTGAGCAATCGGGGGAGAAGGGCCTTGGTAAGAGAGGTGACCAAGAACCCGATGGCCACTCTGGCTGAGCTCCAGAGATCCTGTGTGGAGATGGGAGAAACTTCCAGAAGGACAACCATCACTGCAACACTCCACCGATCTGGGCTTTATGGCAGAGTGGCCAGACGGAAGCCAAACAGTTCAATCTTGGTTTGATCAGACCACAGAATCTTGTTTCTCACAGTCTGAGAGTCCTTTTGGTACTTTTTTTGCAAACTTCAAGCGGGCTTTCATGTGTCTTTCACTGAGGAGAGGCTACGTCAGGTTTTTTATTTTAACCTCGAGCAGTTTACTGCTTACCTTTGTACTATTTCAGGTTATTCACTGGACATTAAACTGTGTAAATTTCAATAAAAACTGGAAAAATTGAGGTGTTCTAAAACTTTTAACCTGTAGTGTATGTAAAAAAAAAACAACTAGAACAGCACGAAGTAGAAAGCATACCTCCGCCAGGTGAACAGTTTATGTTTTGTACAACAGAGTAGACCAGAAAATCACAATACAGAATCGCATTAAATCAAAATCATAATCAAAAGATATCCTGCTACGTATCGTTTTTGGCCCTTTCCCCCGATGGTGAAGAATCACTTTATTCTACTAGCCGGATCCGGATCCAGATCTTCAACAAAATCGAATCGAATCTTCTTTGTCAGACACACAACCTGTCCACAAAGTTTCGTCCAAATCCGTCAAAACCTTTTGAGATATCCTCCTATTTATCGTTTTTGGCCCAATCTCCCAATGGTGAAGAATCACTTAAAAAAATCCTAGTAGCCGGATCCAAATCCAGATCTTCACCTACATCTGAGCATTTCGTCCTTGTTACATACGCGACATCTCTGCCAAGTTTCGTCCGAATCCGTCCACAACTTTTTGAGATATCTTGTTCACAAACAGACACACAGACAGACAGACAGGGGTGAAAACATAACCTCCATCCATCTTTTGTGGCAGAGGGAATAAAGAGCTGAGAATTTTATTTTAAAGATAGACTATTAAAAACAACCTATTTATTGAGGGTTGACAATTTCGCTTTAAGTTGAAAAATATCTATAAATTATGACGATTTTCGCTATGACAATTTTATTTTAATCAAGGAAGTATCTATGAAGTCTTCTTAGAAAAATAGTCCTTTTATCCTATTGATATGGTGAATACAACGCATTATGATACAACAACAAACAACAGGCATTTTAAGACCATTTTCCCTGCGAGGGCAGGGGTGAGCCTTGCAGGCCCCATGACAATCTTCTCCATTTTGCCCTATTTTCTGCATCTCCCCTTGTTATCCCCCTTGCCCTCATTTCTTCTTCCGCCACGTTTAGCAAAGGCTTTCTCGGTCTTCCCCGTCCTCTACTTTCTTCTACATTTATTTCCATCACTCTTCTCACCCAGTCACTTTCATCCTTCCTCAACACATGACCAAACCATCTCAACCTGTTTCTCTTCACAGCATCAATCACAGGCTCTATTCCCATCATCTTTCACAATTCATCATTTGTCTTCCTCTCTCTCTCAACGATACTCCACACATCCACCGAATCATTCACATTTCCACCCTTTCCAGCCTTCGTTGCTGCTCTACATTCATTACCCATGTCTCGCTCAAATAAATCATAACACTTCTCACACATGCAGCATTCACCTTTCCCTTCAGCTTCAATGACACTCCCCTCCTCGTCAGTACGCCACTCAGTTCCCGTAACTTCTTCCGTGCACATTTCACTCGAGCAACCGTTGCCGAGTCTGATCCACCTTCTCCATTCAGCATGTCTCCTAGGTAGCAAAATGTTTTCACACCTTCCAGCTTCACACCGTCTCCAAGATCCAACTCAACATTTCCTCCATCTGCAGCTCCCTCTGTGCACATCTTACACTTGAATGTAGCTGCCACACTGGTTAATGACCCTCTAAAACCACTACATTTTTGATGAACCCACTCAGCGCACATTGTACATTGAATGGAGTTCACTCCGACACCCTTCCAGCACACAGCACACGGCCACTTCCCAATTATTTCCACCTCACCACATGCTTTACCACTTGCCATCACCTTCGTCTTTCCGATATTCACCTTCAGACCTTTTGCCTCCATACAATACTTCCATAAATCCAAACTGCATTTCGTCGACCTTCACTTTCTTCCTTATCCTCCTCTCCAACACCCTTTCCAATACCTTCATTCCATGCTCTAATAACTTTATCGCTCGACACGAGCCACAGTCCAGAGGGTCACCTTTCCCCTTGTATAAAGGGACGAGGGTACTCAGTTCCCAATCCACTGGAATGCGGCCTTCTTTCACCACCACATTACAGATCTCTGTCATTTTCTTCACACCCCAGCTTCCCGCTGCCTTCATCATGTCTCCCACAACTCCCGTCGGCCCTCCCACTTTTCTGCTCTTCATTGCTTTTATCGCTTCGTCAACTTCCTTCTTAGTTATCTTCTCTGTTGGTCCTAAAACTGGGTGACTCTCTTTGTTGCCGTCCCATTCATTCTATGCATTCAACAGCATTTCCATATATCTCTTCCATCTTCCTTTAATTCCATCTCGGTCCACAACGATTTGTCCCACTTCATCCTTCAAGCAACTCACCCCCATCACATCGCACCTCTCTTTCGCTATCTGCTTTGCAAACCTGAAAACCGCTTTCTGACCCTCTTCCAAATCCATGCGGTCTCTGAACATTTTCTGATATGCCTCTTGCGCCTTTGCTACCTCTTTCTTTACAGCCTTCTTGGCTGCCTTGTAACTTTCATGCTCTGCCTTTTCTGTCCCGTACCCTTCGCCTTCTGCCACTCCTTGAACTTCTTCCTCTTCTCGTCAATCCTCTTTCCAACTTCATCATCCCACCACCATGTTTCCGAGTGCCTCGTTGGTCCTTTTGTCCATCCACATACCCCACCAACGGCTCCCAACAGACTATCTTTCATTGACATCCAACCACTTTCAAGCTCAACCACATCATCCTCTACCCTACTCAGCCTCTCTTTTAATGCCTCCCTCACTGTCACCTCTTTCAAACTCCACACCTTCATTCTCGGTTGGTATTTCACCCGCCGAGCTCTCCTCGCAACCTTTCACCCTTATGTCGCAGACAACCAAGTGGTGCTGTGAAACAGCCTCCTCCCCCTGGGATCACCTATGTGTCCCGAAGGTGCCCCCTAATCTCACCTACGCACCATCAGGTAGTCAACGGTTGACGTCGACCCACCTGACGTGTATGTAATGAGCTTATTATCCGCTTTCTGGAACTGAGTATTACAAATCAACAAACGAGCTCCATCAGCAAACTCCAAAATCCTTTCACCTTCTCCATTCCTCACACCATATCCGTAAGCCCCATAAACTCCCTCAAAACCGTCTATACTCCTTCCCACATGTCCATTTAGGTCTGCTCCTACCACAACAACATCCTCATCTTTCACGTTTTCCATCAACCTCTCTATCGCACACCAGAGCTTGTCCTGTTCATCGCTCTGACCGACCTGCGGAGCATATCCCGAGAAGACGTTCACCAAGAGCTTTCCAATCATCATTCTCACCATAATCAACCTTTCACTCACTCTCGTCACATTCACCAAACTGTCGACAAACTCCTCAGAAAACTGGACACCCACACCATGCACACCTTCCGGCACCTTTGCCACACAAACTTGTATTTCTGTCCCTGCCTACCCTTCACTATTCTCACACCACTTCCCTTCCATCTCGTCTCCTGCACACAACATATGTCCACTCTTCTTCTGACCAATACTTCCACCACTTCTCCTGATCTCCCTGTCATTGTCCATACATTCCATGTCCCAAACCTCAGAAACTGATCTCCACATGGGGCATCAGACGTGTAGTCGTCATAAATGGAGTGATTTCCACCTTTGCTTCGATCAGGTTCCCCACCTTGATTTTTGACGAGAGGGGGTGAGGACCCCCACAGGGTACTTCATGCTGTACCCTGCCCATGTGTAATTGTAATTGTCATGGTTCCCTTTTTGAGGCAATGTTTTATGGCCGGATAAGAGAAACAGGTTGAGATGGTTTGGGTCATGTGTTGAGGAAGGATGAAAGTGACTGGTTGAGAAGAGCGATGGAAATGAATGTAGAAGGAAGTCGAGGACGGGAAAGACCGAGAAAGACTTGCCTAATGGTGGTGGAAGAAGAAGAAATGCGGGAAAAGGGGTTAACAAGGGGAGATGCAGAAAATCGGGCAAAATGGAGAAGATTGTCAAGGGCCCCGCAAAGCTAACCCCTGCTCCAGCAGGGAAAATGGCCTTAAAATGCCTGTTGTCGTTGTTTTATGGCCAGATGCCCTTCCTGACGCCAACCCTTTTAGTCACCTCTTACGACACGCAGGGCGGCCGTCTTAAGGCATGGGCACACTGGGCAGTTGCCCAGGGGCCCCACGATTCTCGGGGCACCATGCTGCCATATTGTTCATGAGAGATCTCTTGGCAGAGTGGATAATTACTCGACCTCTCGCTGGAAAGGCCCTGTGATTAAGTTACGAAATAAGACTGGAGCAGATTATATTTCATTTTATATGCAAATGGTATAATATGCATTAACCTTATTTCATTAAGATTTCCACTCATTTATTCACTGTGTAAAATACAAAACAAGTTTCACTGCGCATCCCTATTTATTAGAGTAGCTCATGGTGGTGTTGTATGCAATTGTATGGCCAGAGCTAAACTCTTCAGGAATCCACTAATTGAAGGTCCAGGAACAATATTTGGTTGGTTACACATTTCCCATTGCGGGCGAAATGACCACGCCCTTTTTGCGCGAAGTACTACCATCCGCCGCGACTGTATCTCCAGAACCGTTGGACATAGGAGGTTGCCTGACCACTGAAAATGTGCGGAATGGCCACATTATGGGGGGTCAGTAATACATTGTCATATCCAAAAGTCAATGGTTTTTAAGATAATTACCAAAAACCGATTTCAGCATGTTACACACCACAATTATACAATACCACCAAGGCCACAACATATGTATGACACTTTATCATATTGTCCCTGTTGTACCTTTTGCATATTGTTCCTATTTTGGAATTGAATTATTTGGATTTCTACACTTTTTGGCTTTACTACAGCCACAAAACGTCACACAATTTATGTTCCTTTCTCTGCAAGTGCACGTTTTGGTACTCATACATGATGTTGGGCATTTGCATGGAGGGGGCAGGTCATCGGGCCTGCACGATACTGGCAGTATCACTGGTGTTATGCCAACATCCGTTGCTTCATACCCATACTGGAGTGGATCTGGTTTGGTGACTGCAGGAGTTGGGGCTTGCAACCACATCTTACACTGCAGATATGCTCGCTTTATGTGTTCTTGTATCGTTGATGAACAGCACATAAGCTGGTTGAAGTCCAGTTCTTTCTTGGAGTTGTGGTACTGCTCCCATCGATATTCATCGAAAGTGGAACAGTCGGTCTTCTTTAACCCAGACACAAGGAACTTTTCAGCATTGCTTGTCATCTGTGGTGACAGTTCTTCTACACCAAACCCTTCCAGTAGGGAGAGATCCATGAATGTTTTCAGGCCAGACAGCTTTGGACCCACCTTGCTGGTACTGTCGCAACCGCTGAGAGCATGAATGGCTGGGAGACACAACACCAAACCGTTGTCCAGTTGATCAACCAACAGGTGGACTGGTACAGTTTTCTTTGTTTTCCGGTTACCAAGCTTCACGTACAGCTTTTGTAGTTGCCAGGTTTTGTTGAAGTGGAAGATGAGGTTGATAAAGACATCTGTGTCAGGTGAGTCAACCAAGACTGATTGAACCCCGTGTTTCACAACACCATCATTAATATGGAACATGATTCTGTCGTCGGCTTCTTCTTGGTTGCTTGAGCTCTGTGATCTGTGTTTCAGTGACAGCTAACAGTTTCCTGCATTCACCCCCATATACTCCTCCAAAGAAGATCTCCTTGTCCGACTCGACATTCTGCAGCATCCACTTGAAGACATACTCCTGCAGCCGAACTTTGTTCAACATTGAGCTCCAGAACATAGCAAGATCGACAGGGAGTTTCTGATTGTCAGACCTAATGGTGATAGTGATTTGTTCTGAAGAACTTCTCTGTGCCCGTTCCATTTGCTTGATTGATTGATGCTTTGAGATAAACATCAAATATAATGTCTATTCTTGTGGACTTGGAGCCTGTAGCAAGAATGCTGTTGGAAAGACTCTCAGCCAATTCCCCGAATGTGTGAAGGCCCATCTTTTTCATCGCTAGTTTACGCACAAGTGCCATGAAGTCCACTATTGTCATCTGAGCGTCACTCTTTACATTCCTTGTCTCCTGTGGAAGTTGACTGACAAGTTCCCTGGTTAAGGAGGCTTTATCGGGCTTCTTCAATTTGATGCCATCTTTACATTCAGTGGTGAGGAACTGGGATGTGCTGGTCAATTCATACTTCAGGAGTTCTAGCATGCTGTACCCTCTTTTTCTAGCATAGTCAATGTACCTAATCGTTTCTGCAGCATCCTTTTTCGCCATCGATTTCTTCGCTGTGGGCGGAGTACGTTTCACGAAAACAGTCTTGCGGTTGGTAGGGATTGTATCATGTAGGATTGTAGGTGCTTCTCCTTATCCTGAAATCTGGTCTCAACAAACTCTTGATAACTCTTCTCACCAATTTCCAGGCATTTAAGTAATCCGTCAACAACCTCCTGGGGTATGTCAGCTTCAGTAGAGATGTTCTGAAGTCTGATTCCAGCGCCAAACGGATTGTTGATGGATTTTATGTAATCCAGAAGCGTCTTTGCACGATCATGGCCAATCTTCGTAGAATTTGGATTGAACTCATGGTGTAGGCTCAGTTCACTGTCATCTTTGTCTCCCAAGTTACACCATTCCAGCAGCTGTGCCACATGAAGATCTTTCTCATGCTTTAGGAGATTCCATAAGGCTACTGCTTCTTTCTGTCTAGTCATCCCAATGATACCTCCAGCAACCTTGGCGGGTTTATTGTAACACTTCTCGAGTGCCATGTCAAATCCTACTGCACTGCCTTGTCGGAGTGTGTGGTACATCACCCATCCACCATCTGTAAAGCATCGGTAGATACCCGGGAACTTCCTTTGTATGGCCAGGCAATCTTCAAGGAACAGCGTACCCCATCTGCAATAGTTTGTCCGGCCAAACCCGAAGAACAAAGGCATGCACCTCCGCACAGCTGAAACGAAAAGATGCCAATCGCCTTGCCGAATAGAGTGTGTCAGATCTCTCGGGATAGGATACAGCTCATCCAGAAACAAGCTCCAGTACCTCACATTCTCAGTACAGGCCGTTTCTTTCCATTCTGTGAAAGACTTCTTCAAGTCTGCGTGTAAGATCTTGCTTTCTTCCCAAATCTCTCTGAACTCTGCACGGTCAACATCTAAAGCCTGCTGCATCTTAGTTTCCATGGTCTCTATTTGCTGGTCTAATTCACAACGAGTACTGTTCTGGTCAGCTTGAAACTGCTCAAACATAAGAACTGTTATCACCTCTGATACAAGACTCATTGCCTCCTTGCCTTTGCAATAGTGACCTCCAGTCATGACACTATTCTCTACAACAAGCTTGCCAATACAAAGGCTTCAGTCTCAATCAAAGCCAGATCAATACCGATACAGCCTAAAAACTTCCCAAGGCAAGCGATGACAATCTTCTCCATGTGAAAAGGTCCCATTCCAAGGAATATGTTACCAAACTGATCTGGCTTCAACAGCTGGATTTCCTTGGCGATTGCATACACCCCTTCATCAGACCACAATGCCCCTGACACGGCATTCTTTTGTTTCAAGACATCCTGAAAGTTAATCATGGATGTAAATATTGTGTCCATTTCGGTTGCGACATATGGAAGGATGGGTACAAATGACTTCTTTGTAACATCAAACTTCAGTGGATCCTGGAGTGCACTCATTGTTGCTGTGAAGCTAGGAAAAGAGCCCTCCTCGCGATCTGTGTAATTTTGTCTTGCCATGAAACAAAAAATAAACATCTAAATTAGGGTTCATTGTAGTTTTTGATGCAGATTGTTGCTAGACTTTTCTATTCAGGAATCAAGTAATTGAACAATAGGAACAGGAACAATAGGAATAATTGTGGTGCGTAACATGCTGAAATCGGTTTTTGGTAATTATCTTAAAAACCATTGACTTTTGGATATGACAATGTATTACTGACCCCCCATAATGTGGCCATTCCGCACATTTTGAGTGGTCGGGCAACCTCCTATGTCCAACGGTTCTGGAGATAGTCGCGGCGGATGGTAGTACTTCGCACAAAAAGGGCGTGGTCATTTCACCCATTTCGCCCGCAATGGGAAATGTGTAACCAAACAAATATTGTTCCTGGACCTTCAATTAGTGGATTCCTGAAGAGTTTAGCTCTGGCCATACAATTGCATACAACACCACCATGAGCTACTAGAGTAATTGCCATTTGTTGAATGACGTCACGCACTTCTTGTTGAAGTTGAGTTGGAGTCTAATTATCTACAAATAATCCGGAAGAATTCTCATGTTTTAAACGCGCGTCATGTTAAGGTGTATGGAGCAGCTTAACATGTCCTTCCACTGCATGGCATTATAATTAAAAAATAAATAACATAAATAATGATAACATTGTAACAAAGCATATAGTAATTAATCTAATAACATTAATAACAATAATAACATTAGTATAATTTGCCAATAATAATAACGAACGTTTAAACCCCCCTCCCCCACCCTCTCCGCACGTCAACGAAACAAGTTTCACTGCGCATCCCGATTGCCATTTGTTGAATGACGTCACGCACTTCTCTCAAATGTATTCCAGCAAGTGCCATCAGTATTTCACAGCACCAACTATTTGTCTCGTCACTTTTGTGAATTGTGAATAGTGAGCATCTTCCATTCTTATGTAATAAGGTATAAAAAAAAAAAAAAACCACCTTTAGAGGCCATTTTTCCCCGCAAAGCGGGGGTTGGCCTTTTTCGGGAACCGTGGTTGTTGTTGTTTTTCGGTCCCCTATTTGAAGCAATGTTTTACGGCCGGATGCCCTTCCTGACGCCAACCCTTTTTGCCGCCTTTAACGACAAACAGGGAATTACCAGTGAACTGGTACTCAATTAGCCGACCTCGGAAGGATGACAGGCTGAGTCAACCCCCCTGGCGTTAATTCAGCGATCGACCGGGATTCGAACCCAGGATCCTTGGATCCTAAGCCGGCACCCTAGCCGCTAGCCCAACACCAGGGATTATGTAATAAGGTATGTACAGTTTAAATTCGTTGTCAATTATAATGCATTAACAACCAATATTTGCCGAAATGATTGTCAAAGTGGGTGGGAAGGGGCCCCAGTGGATTGCTTTGCACAGGGCCTACAATGCTCTTAAGACGGCCCTGACGACACGCAGGGATACGGTGTACCTATTCTAAACCGGGGTACACACCGGTATTGTGATGTTTGTAGTGAAGACGACAAATGTTATAAGAAGCACCTTCAATCCCACAAACACATTCAATTTGTTTCGAATAATATCTCCATCAAAGCAAGAAGAAAAAAAATACACTGTGATGTTTGCTCAAAAGACATGATAAGGAGAGGTTTTACATCTCCAAAGGACATAATAAGGAGAAGTTTTACATCTCACCTCCAATCACACAAACACAAGACGAATGAAGAAGAGATACTTGGATACTTGATTGAAAACACTGATGAAGCATTTAGAGGACATGTAAAAATGAGAACTTTTCGGTTTAAAGAACCAGAACAGAGATAAATTACTTCAGCGATTGATATAAGCAACTATTGAAACTCTAATTAACAACACCCAGAGGGAAATAAATACTTTTAAGTTTTATATGGAAGTAAAATTTAATAGGGTAAGAGAAGATGTTGAAAAAAAACCAGCCTATATGAGAACAAACCCTCAATTTATCACACAGTTCCAAGATTTTAGTTTGTGATGTTTATGATGAACTTGACTGATATGAACTAATTGTTGATGACAATGTCGCAGGTAGTGGATTTTAACTACCTGTCACCAATATGCCTCCACATTGCCTGTGACAATGGGTAGATGCACTCGTTCACTGTCCTAAAAATAAATAAATTTGGTTTAAATCCCTTCAGCTGTTTGGAAGCATTACATGTTTACCAGACGACAGGACAGGTTTCACATCGATCGGTGAAGCGTTATTTTTTAAATATCGGCTTTCAAGATAATATGGCTGGCCAACCTCTGCTCTGCGGGGGGAAATGGCCTCTAAAGGTGGTTCAAGATAATGTGGCTGCAAAACCACATGACATATGACATGAAAATGTACACTCTGCATATATATGGGTAAGGGATCACATTTGTGAAGTTTTGTGTTGATCGGATAAGGTTAGTTTTTCTATCCAATATGGCTGCCAAACCACATGATCCACAGTCACATATGCAACAATGGCGTTGGATGACATATGTAAAACTTTGCATCGATAGGGTAAGTGGTTTCAGAGATATTATTTAATATTTTCCTTCAATCCAATATGGCTGCCAAATCATGTGTACTATGATGTCATAAATGTAATATTTCAATACAAATGCAATGGGTCAGAGACCATGCACATGCAATTTCGGATTTTTAGTAAAAGGCATTCGATTAAAACATTTATGGCTGGTATACCACTTCAGCGATTACGTCATCATTATCATGCTTTTGTTCCCCATTGGGAGTACTTGACAAAGTGGCAAGTTTCAATTTTTTTCATTCAGCGGTTTCCGAGACTTGTTGTGCTTGCGAGATGAATTATCTGCGTTTAATCCAAGGTTGTTGCCATACCACATCACCTATGACGTCACAATTATCATAAAACATTGTGCATTGGTGCGGCTCCTACCCTGAAAGTTTATTTTCAATTGAACATGTGGTTGCTGAGAAAAACGAGGTTTAGCCCATACAGACGGACATAAGGACAACCCGAAAACATAATGCCTCTGGCCACCTTCAGGGGCAGAGGCGTAAAAAACATTTTTTTGGATATACACATCTTGAAATCGAACCCTTTTAATGCTTCTTTTATTGATTTACCAAGAGATATAGCTTTAAAAATTGGTTGTTAATACCCAAAACAAAAGAAAAATGTTTCCTATGGTCTGTTTTTGCTCACCTACAGTCATGGCCAAAAATATTGGCACCCTTGCACTTTTTTCAAATAATGCACCATTTCTTCAATAAAATTGTTGAAATTAAAATATATTTTGGTATTCACAAATAAAATCACTAAATGTTAGCTCATTCCACACAGAAATCCTAAAATGCCCCGGAAAATATTACTGGCACCTTTTAGAAGTTGTTAGAAATAATTAGATTTCAAGCAGGTGATTCTCCTTTACTTTGGAATTGAACTCACCTGTGGTAAGTTGCAGGTGCCTGCAATATAAAAATCACTCTTTCAACCAGTTTGGATGGAGAAAAGGAGACATTCTGATGTTTTGTGTCACTGTGTCCGAGTGAGTGTCCAACGAGCAGAGAGAAAATAAAGAAAACCAGAGAATTGTCTGACGAGGTCAGACACAAGATTGTAGCCAAGCATGGACAATCTCAAGGCTACAAGTCCATCTCCAGAGACCTTGATGTTCCTGTGTCCACCATACACAATGTTATCTGGAAGTTTAAGGCCCATGGCGCTGCAGCCAACCTTCCTGGAAGCCGCCGCAAGAGAAAATTTGATCGAAGATTGCAGCGAAGAATTGTTCAAATGGTGGAGAAAGCACCTCAATTAACTGCCAAACAATTCAAGCTGACTTTCAGACACAAGGTACAACAGTTTCAACTCTCAACATCTGGCGCCAACTCAATGAAAGGGGGGTTCTATGGTAGGAGACCCAGAAGGACCCCACTGCTAAGAACACCAGACTGGAGTTTGCAAAAACACACTTGAACAAACCAAAATCCTTCTGGGAGAATGTCCTGTGGGCAGATGAGACTAAATTAGAGCTTTTTGGTAAAGCACATCATCTCTATGTTTACAGAATGCAAAATGAAGCCTTCAAAGAAAAGAACACCTTTCCTACAGTCAAACATGGAGGAGGTTCAGTGATGTTTTGGGGTTGCTGTGCTGCCTCTGGCACTGGGTGCCTTGAATGTGTGCATAGCATCATGAAATCAGGAGATTACCAAGGCATTTTGGAGCGCAATGTTTAACCCAGTGTCTGAAAGCTCGGTTTCCGTCGAAGGTCATGGGTCTTACAGCAGGACAATGACCCCAAACACAGTTCAAAAAGCACCCAGGATTGGATCAAGACAAAACGCTGGACTGATCTGAAGTGGCCAACAATGAGTCCAGGCCTAAATCCCATTGAACACCTGTGGGGAGATCTGAAAACAGCAGTTGGGAGAAGGCATCCTTCAAATCTGGGAGAACTGGAGAAATTTGCACAAGAAGAGTGGGCCAAACTTCCAGTAGAGAGGTGTAGGAAGCTCATTCATGGCTATAGGAAGCGCTTGACTGCAGTTATTTTGTCCAAAGGCTGTGCTACAAAATATCAAGTCCAGGGTGTCATTAATTTTGTCAACACCATTTTTATTTTATTTTCTGATTTAAAAGGACATATTAAGTTCTGAATCAAAAACAAAGGTTTTGTAATATTAACAGTGAAATAAAGAATTGTGGAGACCAAATACTTTTGTCAATTCCAACTTGTTTTTGGAGAAAATTGTGAGTTATTTGAAAAAAGTGCAAGGGTGCCAATATTTTTGGCTACGTCTGTTCACCCGCAATATTGGAAACCAGAAAGAGTATCTCATTATAAAAAATATGAAAATACTTTAAATATTAAAGGTCTGAAGTTCCCAATGGCATTGATAGTTATTCTAAAATTTGAGAAAATGAATAATCTATCTGTTAATGCATATGGATTAATGGATACCAACAAAGTTCAGACATTAAAATTTTCAAATAACTACAAAAAGATGATGAAAAACACATTGACCATCTGTGCTACAGTTCAGAAGAAAATTCAAAATTATGCTTTCATCAACAAATTATCAAGATCAACTACTTCTCAAGTAGTCAATATAACTAAGAAGACATATCGCTGTAAGCGATCTCAACTTCTTTCATACGAAACAAGGATTAAACTAACATTCAAAATACTGCAGTAATCATAAATCAACAGTAATTAATATGCCAAAAGCAGGTTCAAATGTAGCATTCAAGATCTCTGCTTAAACGAACCTGTTGCTGGAAGGATGTGAGCACACCACATAGTGTGTGCAGCTTTGGTGCGCGGATGGGCAATGCCTGGAGCTCGCGGACGCCGAGCACACTGAGGTCTCCGATGGTCAACACATTCTTGGCGTGCAATAACTTGCCTAGACCTCGCAACCTGGAAAAGGCAATAAATACTATAATATGCTGTTGAAATTCAAGTCTCATGGGACAAAATAAGATTGGTGTTAACCTTTTTATTGCAGGACATGCAAATTATAGTTCAATGCTGATATCTTGTGCAATACCAAGTACACTGGGCAAGAATGCATTCTGCGGAAAAAACCCCACAGAACGGAACTCTTTCACGTAGCGACATCAACTGATATGCCTCCGCTGACATTATTACATCATTATAAATACTTGTACCAAATTTGATTTAAATCCCTTCAGCTGTTCTCAAGTATCAGATATTTCCCTGACCACTGGCCTTTGATGCAGAAATCTAATCAGTTCATCTTTTCATCATAATACAAACTTATCCCAAGTTTGGTCAAAATCCCATCACTGGGACACAAGTTAGCTCGGAAACAGAATTTTTACCTAATGGGACCTCTGACCTTTGACCTCTTGATCCCATAGTCTAACTAGAACAGCACTCGGTAGACCGCATACCTCCGCCAAGCTGAACAGTTTATGTTTTGTATCCCACTGATAGGCCTATCAGGCTCTGGATTTGGACCTGAACCAAACCTAATCGGCTTGTTCTCGTCACCTAAACAACTCGTCCATAACTTTTTTAACTATCATGTTATATATCGCTTTTCACCCGATCTCTCAATGGTGAAGAATCGCTTCAAAAATTAAATAATTCTCGAATCCGAATCCATATTCAGATCTTCACCAAAATTGAATCGATTCGTCGTTGTCACACACCCAACCTGTCCACCAAGTTTCGTCAAACTGAGATATCGTGCCATGTATCAGTTCTAGCCCGATCACTCAATGGTGAAGAATCATTTAAAAATCAAATGCGAAGTCCTTCCTTGGCACACCTCAGCTCCTCACCACATACAAGGCTTTCATCCACAGCTCAATGGAATACTGCTCTCCCCTCTGGGCTGGTGCACCTGCCTCACACCTAGCTCGTCTTCACGCTGTTGAAACCAAAGCATTCAGAATCATTGGAATCTCCCGCGATGAAGCTAACTCCAAGGGCCTCTCACTCACTCACCACAGGCAGGTTGGTGGTCTTTTCGTCTTCTACCGACTCCTCTCTGGCCTTGCCCCCCCAGCTCTCTCTGGGCTCTGTCCCGCAAATATTCCTACAGGTCGCACAAGATCTGCCTGCAACCCTCTTATGGTTAAACTGCCAAAATCAAGACTCTGCTCACCTTCACTCCTTCATTCATCTTTTCTCCCGCCTCTGGAACAAACTCCCTCACTCTCTTCAATCCCATTCCACCCTCCAGGTCTTTAAAACAGCTGTTCACCACCATCTCTTATCTTCCCCCATCCAAAACATTGATCTTTTCTATCCCTGCTAATTTCACCCCAATTCCACTTTTTTGAAATACCAACTTCTGTCCTGGAAGTCCTTGGTGTCCTTGTGTTTGATACTTCTGCCACCCCCCCCCCAGCCCCCCCCGTTCCCACGCCTCCTCCCCCCCAAGCCCTCTCCCTCCCACACATCTCCCTGCTCTTAAATGTTGTGTGCCCTCAACTGTTTGTGTGCTTCCCCTTCTCTTGTCTTCCGCTCCCTCTTTTTATATATTTTGTTTGTCTGGTTGATTTGTTTGTGAAGTAAATGTCAGCTCTTTCACGAGCCTTGATTCAGTATCCAAAAAAAAAAAAAAAAAAAATTTTCTCACATCCGAATGCCTATTCAGATCTTCACAAAAATTGAATTGATTGGGTCTCGTCACACACCAAACCCTTCCCCCAAGTTTGGTCCAAATCCATCCACAACTTTTGGAAAAATCTTGTTCATAGACAAACAGACAGGGGTGAAAACACAACCTCCATCCAATCCACCTTGAGTGGCAGAGGTAATCAGTTCATCGTTGAGTCATTATACATACTTGCACCAAGTTTGACTTAGATTCCTTCAGCTGTTCTTAAGTTATTGCGGTCAAGAAAACCTATCATGGACAGATGGGCAAACTGACAACCGGACGGACAACCCAAACACACAATGCCTCCGGCAACTTTGTCGGCAAAGGCGTAAAAAAGATTGTAGACAAAAAGGTTGAGATTAATGAAACAAAAATATATTATCATACTCCATTCTCGACTTCAAATGCCTCCATTGTTCCTCATCCACAAGTAATAAGTAGCAGGGTGATCAATGTAGACACTACTCACCCAGCGGGCGATGCAAGCTGAGGCAGCACGTCCTCAACCGGTGCTTTGCAGCCCACGAGGGGTGGGAAAACGTGGGTGATAGAGGGACTTCCTTCGGCACCCTTTAAAGCTAATAGTTGCTCCTGCTGTGAATGAAAACAAAGGCCGAAGAAACATCACTACCTGATGATTATTATAGTTTTCAAACCGACCTGCAGGATGGAACAACAAAAAAACAAAATAAAATAGAACGGCACTCGGTAGAGAGCACACCTCTGCCAGGCTGAACAGTTTACGTTTTGTATCCCACCGATAGGCCAGATCTGGATTCAAAGCTGAATCAAAATCGCATCGGCTTGCTGTTACTTACCTAACTCATCCACCAAGTTATCATAAGTCGTCCACAACTTTTTGAAATATCATGCTATATATTGTTACGGACCGCGGATTAGATGTTATTTTGACCGAGCGGTGGTGTAACCGCGGCCGAACAGTTATTCCCCGACTAAAACCTGATTCAACCCAAACGTTGGCCGTATCGCGCCACCGCTATTCAATCGGGAAAAGACTAAGACGACAAATGCAAAGAGGAAAAGGAATAAGACGAGAAAAGGGTTGAAAATACTACTAAATTTATTTACTATTTACAGGCTCAAAATAACCAAGGAGAAGGAAAGATAATAAAATAATATACAGAAGCTTTTAGAGACACAGGGAAAATACTAGCTTATCTAACAGGCTTACTTACTACCCAGGACAGAACAAACAAAGACACTGACTCACGCGGGGAATTGCAGAGTGGATTGCTGGAAGGAGGTGTGTGGCTGGAGGGGGGAGGACGGCACGGAGCTGGCTGGAGCTTGATCCCGCACGGGACGTCGGGCTGGACCTCGACGGCCGCTGATGCCACCGAGCCTGTCGTGTGCGCGGAGTCACGGGTCGGAGATGCCTGTCTCAGTAAAAGCGCATCTGCTCTGGCGACCCAGCTCTTTCTTTGGACTCAGTAAAAGCGCAACTCTCTGACGACCCCGCTCTTTCTTTGGACTCAGTAAAAGCGCAACTCTCTGACGACCCAGCTCTTTCTTTGGACTCAGTAAAAGCGCAACTCTCTGACGACCCAGCTCTTGTCTCCTCCCTCCTTGTCTCAACTCTGGACTTATCTCTCGTCTCCTCCCTTGGACTCAACTCCTTGGGGAACGCCCCGCCGGCGGGTTATATAGGCCCCGCCCCTCAACCTTTGCGAACCTCCCCGATCGCTCTTCCTCCGCCCTCTCTAGCCAAACCCCTTGTTCATGGTTGGTCGAGTGGGGCTGGCTCACTCCTCCCCTCTATGACGAGGTGGAGACACGCCTTTCTTCTCCGACCCTGCCTCGTGGTCAATGGCGGCATTTGGAGGGGATGTAATTGCCAATCGACGAAAGGGGGAATGGAGGTTTTTGGGAATGGGAATGAAGGGAATCTATCTCTTTTTCACTCGGTGCAATGGAGTATTATTCTAATGGAAGACAAGGCCTTACTCTAAAACACATAATAAGATATAAGCTACTGAACAAGGGTTTTATCGGGTCCTGTAATGTGGTGTTTATGGAATTAACTACCGAGACGCCCTTTTTATCTTTACACAACTCCGGAGGCAGGAGGGGCCATATCCAAACAATGTTCATCACCATTTCCAATACAATACAATTTTAAAAATGCCATCCTCATATCCACAACAATATATATCGTTTTTATATATAGCCTGGTATATATACAGACTTGGCATTTAATATGGAATATTTTTTTTGTGGGGGTGAACTTACTTTTCAAGATGTCTTAGAACCAAAAGTTCATTGGAATTATGTTGAAATTATTCTAGATATTGTTAATGTGACCTTTAAAAGAAACAAACACCACATTTGACATTTCGAAGCAAATAAATTGATCCTTGAAAGTGATGGAAACTGATATTGAACTCAATTCACGGACAGTACTGTGTTAAACTTCTGTACGTTTTCCAGAAGTATTTCTTTATTTTGCACATTAGCCAAAATTTTTTTTAACAAAAACAAAAGTTAAATTACAACTGGGATTACGGACAGTAAAATTACAGTTCAGTACGTCGTGTAACCCCCACGAGCATTCAGGACAGCACATACACGTTGAGGCATGCTGTTCACGAGATTTGCCAAGGTTTGGACAGGAATCGCTTGCCATGCAGTGACAATAGCCTGCTGCAATTCACGCACAGAGGTACGCTGCTGGTCCAAGTTGTTGATTTGACGCGTTAATTCTGCCCACAAGTTCTCTATTGGATTCATATCCAGGGACATGGCAGGCCACTCCATATGCTCTACACCACGGTCAGCAAGAAAGTGTTGGATCATGCGAGCACGATGAGGCCATGCATTTTTATTTTATTTTATGTGTACAGAGTCGAGGCTCGTGAAAGAGCTAGCATTTATCAAACAAACAAATCAAACAAACAAGCAAACAAAGTATATAAAAAGGGGAGCGGTCGACAAGATGGGGAGAGAAGGGGAGGAAGCACACCAACACAACATTTGAGAGAAGGGACATCGGGAGATGTTTTTGGAGGGAGAGGGCCTGGGGGGAGGCAGGATAGGTATAAAACGCAAGGACACCAAGGACTTCCAGGAAAGAAGTCAAAAGTCACCTCAAAAAAGTGGATTTGGGGTGAAATTAGCAGGGGTAGAAAAGATCAAGATTTTGGATTGGGGAAGATAAGAGATGGTGGTGAACAGCCGTTTTAAAGACCTGGAGGGAGGAGTGGGATTGAAGAGAGTGAGGGAGTTTGTTCCAGAGGCGGGAGAAAAGAGGAATGAAGGAGTGAAGGTGAGCAGAGAGTCTTGATTTTGGCAGTTTAACCATAAGAGGGTTGCAGGCAGGTCTTGTGCGACCTGCAGGAATATTTTGGGGACAGAGCCCAGAGAGAGCTGGGGGAGCAAGGCCGGAGAGGAGTAGATAGAAGACGGAAAGACCACCAACCTGCCTGCGGTGATTAAGTGAAAGGCCCTCGGAGATAGCGTCATCGCGGGAGATTCCAATGATTCTGAACGCTTTGGTTACAACAGCCTGAAAACGAGCTAGGTGTGAGGCAGGAGCACCAGCCCAGAGGGGAAAGCAGTACTCCATTGAGCTGCGGATGAAAGCCTTGTATGTGGTGAGGAGCTCAGGTGTGCCAAGGAAGGACTTCGCATGACGGAGGATGCCCAGTCGGCGACTGGCTTTGGAGTCCAGCTTGGAAATGTGGTTTTGCCCAGGAAAGATCATGGCAGATAGTGAGACCCAAAAGCTTGAGTGACAGAACTTCTTGGAGAGGATTATTCAGAAAGTAGATGGGAGGGTTGTCCAGTTGGTCTTTTCGGAGAGACATCGTAAGAGTGTGAGATTTGTCAGGATTGAAAGACATGTTCCACTTGTTTGCCCAGTCTGTGATTTTGTCCAGGTCTGCAGAGAGTGAGGAGGCTGCAGACTGCCGATCTGAGGGATGAGGAATGGAGCGGCAGAGAGTGGAGTCATCAGCAAAGAGATAGAGACGATTTTCAAGAGAGTCAGAGAGTTCATTGATGAAGACCAGAAAAAGCACAGGGCCCAGAACACTGCCTTGGGGAACTCCAGCCTGAACAGGAAGAGGAGATGAGAGAAACCCATTCAGGGCCACACGTTGACTACGACTAGAGAGGAAGTCCGCCAGCCATGCGTGGAGATTTCCATGGATACCAAAGGAGGAGAGTTTGGTGAGCAGAGCGGGGTGCCAGACCGTATTGAAGGCACGTGATATGTCGAGGGAGACAGCTCTAATTTCCTGTTTGGCATTGAGGACCTCCATCCATTGTTGAGACAGCAGAAGCAGCATGTCCAGAGTAGAGTGACCTGGTCTGAAACCAAATTGATGATCAGAGATCAAGCCATTGGAGAAGAGGAAAGATTTCATATCCGAAGCAATGATGGAGTCCATGACTTTGCTGACAATTGGGAGAAGGCTGATTGGTCTGTAGTTGCTAGGATCTGTTTTTGCACCTTTTTTGTGCAAAGCGGTGATGTTGGCTGATTTCCAAGCAGATGGCAGTTGACCTTGAGCAAAAGAGAGGGTGAAGAGAACAGAGAGAGGGAGTGAAAGAGCGGAAGGACAGGATTTTAGGACCCGTGGGCCGATGCCGTCAGGTCCAGTTGCAGAATCAGAGTCGAGGGTTGACAGAAACTTTTCCACCTTGTCAGGAGGAAAGGACACGGAGTCCAGGAGCAGCTGGGTACGACTGGGTATGGTGGGTACAGAGAGGGATGGGTTTGGGACACAAGATTTAGAGGCAAACACAGAGTTGAGGCATTCAGCTTTTTTACGTGCGGAGACAGCTGTGTAGCCGTTTGAGGTAAGGGAGGAGATGGAGGGGGAACAAACACCAGAAACAGATTTGACCAGACGCCACCAGGATTTGGAAGAGGGAGACAGATAAGAGAGTACGGTCTTGAGAACGGAGAGATATTGTTTCCTGGCTCTCCTGAGGGTGGACACACACTTGTTTCGGGCTTTGTGAAAGGAAATGAGATTTCCTTCCTTTGGATATGCTTTCCAGGAGACGAAGGCAAGTTGTTTCTGGGCAACAGCCTCACCACAAGATTCCGTGTACCATGGGCGGGAGGAAGGGTATAACAACTGAAGACGAGATGGGATAAATCTGTGCATGAGAGAGAGCAAATTACTTTGGAAGAATTCCCAGGATGAGTTGATGTCAGAGGTGGTAGAGATGGGAGACCAGTCCAGATGATTGATGGCTGCTTGAAGACCGTGCCAGTTGGCCTGAGTGAAATGCCAGACTCGTCGACGCTGAGCAGGCTCCCTGAGAATGGTCAGAGAGATGTCCACTTTAACAAGGACATGATCAGATGATCCGATTGGAGCAGAAGAAGAGCAGCAGACATTTTCAGGGAAGTTAGTCATAACCAAATCCAGAAGAGAAGATGCTCCGTTGACTGAGATCCGGGTCGGGAAATTGACAGATTGTGTCAGTCCCAGTGAGTCGCAGAAGTCCTTTGCTGAGGAGCCATGGCTGGTGAGAGAGGTACCCACACCCAGCCAACTGGCATGGTGACAATTGAAATCACCACATATGAGGAAGAGAGAGTTGGGATGAGTAGATAGAAGTTGGTCCATATTATCAGACAGCAAAATGTGGATGGAGTCATCACTGTTTGGTGGACGGTACAACACACATATGAACAAGAGGTGGGAGCGAAGGGGAAGCCGTAGCCAGAGGTTTTCCAGGGGGTGAGGTGGAGAGAGTGCAGTGCAGGGCGAGTGAGGAAGAGTTTTTGATAAATATAGCAACCCCACCTCCAGGACGAGGCTCAGGTCTATCATACCGGAGGAGGGAGTAACCCAGGAGAGATACTAAGGAATCAGAGACATCATGAAGGAGGAAAGTTTCTGTTAAGCAGATCACGTCTGGTTTGACAGAAGCAACCTGTATGGAGAGATCAGTTAAGTTTGAACGAAGGCCCCGGATGTTTGAGGTCCATACCGTTAATGAAGAGGAAGGGGGAGCATCGGATACAGAACAGGGGGGAGGAGGGGTAGGGTAAGATGTGGAAGAGGTGGAAGAGGTAGGGAGAGCTGTTGAAGGTGTGTCAGAGATTTCAGAATAGCTCGGAGAAAGGGAAGCATGGGGCAGACAAAAGGTTTGATGGTGATTGGGTGAGGCACAATGAGGTGTTATTTGAGGAGGGGGAAGAGCGAGGCAGAAGGTTGGGGGAGATGGAGGTGAGAGTTGGAAGGGGGAAGAAGCGGGGAGGACGCTTTGAGGAGGGGGAGTGAGAGGGGGGAAATTGAGAAGAAATGAGAGTGGGGAGATTTGAAGGGGAGGGGCGAGGGGGGAGTTTGGGAGGGAAGGGACAAGGGGAGGGATTTGAAAGGGATGGGATATGGGGGAGATTTGGAGGGGAAGGGTGAGGGAGGAGTCTAGGAGGGGAGGGGTGAGGGGGAGTCTTGGAGGGGAGGGGTGAGGGGGTCGTTTAGGAGGGAGGGGGCAAGGGGGGAGATTTGAAAGGGTTGGGTGATGGGGAGGATTAGGAGGGGAGGGGAAAGGGGGAAGATTTGGACGGGAGGGGTTATGGGGAATATTTGGAGGGGAGGGGTGAGATTGGATTTTAGAAAGTGTGCGATTAATGGGAAACTAACATTTATTGCAAAATGAGTTTCTTGTGACCTTCGAGTTAAAAATACGTT
This sequence comes from Myxine glutinosa, assembly GCF_964187855.1. Taxonomy (NCBI): domain Eukaryota; kingdom Metazoa; phylum Chordata; class Myxini; order Myxiniformes; family Myxinidae; genus Myxine; species Myxine glutinosa. The sequence goes on from NC_136266.1 coordinate 18,065,841, forward strand.
TAAGGACGCTGGATGGAGGACTGAGTGGAGGAGAGTTTAGGGAATGTCGAAAAAAGGTACTATAGGAGATGCAATTTTTTTTGGGGATGAATAGATTTGGTGAGCAAGTCGAAGGCAGCCTTTTAAAGAAGAAGAAGAAAAAGGTGTTGTAATATATGACGGAATACAGAACTTGAGGGGAAAGTGTAAGCATTGAAGGTTAATAACAGTGAAAACTATCTGGGGAAATGGGGGAGAAACACATGGTCGAAGAACGAACGAACGGTCGAAGAACGAACGAATTGTCATCTTGGAAGACAAAGTTTCCTCGAAAGGCTACACGAGCAAATGGAAGCAATGTTTCTTCCAGAATGGCCCTGTACTTGAACTGGTTCAGGTTTCCATTCAGAACAACCAGGTCCGTTTTGCCCCCTGCATGAAAAGCAGCTCAAATGGTCACCCCACCACCTCCAGCTTGGACTCTTGGCACTATACAATCTTCGTTGTCGGCTTCATGCACTTGTCTGCGCACTCGGACATGGCCATCTTGACGATAGACCAGAAATCAAGACTCGTCACTGAAGATCACGTGATTCCAGTGTCCTGGCTGCCATTGACGGTGCTCTCTGGCCCACTGCAATCGGCGCTGGCGGTGTTGTCTTGTCAGGCGTGGCTTTCCCAGGGGTCGCCTGGCACGATAGCTTGCTTGAACCAGTCGTTGGTTGACTAGCCTTCTGGATGCAGGCACATTTGTCAGTTGCTGCCACTCAGCCCTAAGCCGATTAGCTGACTTGGTACGGCCATTGCAGACTAACTGGTGCAGCTGGCGATCATCCCTCCATGTGGTTCTGCGGGGTCGTCCTGGCCTCGATATTGGAGGAGGGACACCCCTCTGAGCATTTCGTTTCGGGATCTTTGACACCTGACCTTGAGTGATGCCATGCTGATGAGCAATTGCACACTGTTTCATGCCGGAATTTCGTAAAGCCACCACTCCATGACAAAAAGCATTGTCGAGTTGACGGACCATCTCCAGAGGAAGCGGCAATAACTTTTGTAGACGTGCAGCAGTTGTTTTCCACTAATACAGAACGCAACAACCCTTATATACCCGATTGTGAAGCCAATCGTCAAATGTACCTGTCCGTACATTTTGTCACGCCACCTGTGATATAATCCTGTTATTGACTTATTGCTGCGACAGACAATCAGTGACATGGTTCTTTGAACAAAGAAATCACGGAAGCGTGAAAGAAACTCACCAGATTGATATTCTGAGTTCAGAAAGGAAACCCAAGTCAAGAAAAAATATATATTCCATATTAAATGCCAAGTCTGTATATAGTATGTATATATATATAGTATGTATATATGTATGGTATGTATATATATATAGCCTGGTGTTGGGCTAGCGGCTATGGTGCCAGCTTAGGATCCTAGGATCCTGGGTTCGAATCCCGGTCGATCGCTGAATTAACGCCAGGGGGGTTGACTCAGCCTGTCATCCTTCCGAGGTCGGCTAATTGAGTGCCAGTTCACTGGTAATTCCCTGTTTGTCGTAAAAGGCGACAAAAAGGGTTGGCGGCAGAAAGGGCATCCGGCCGGAAAACATTGCTTCAAAAAGGGGACCAACAAAAACAACAACAACCACGGTGCCCGAAAAAGCCAACCCCCGCGAAATGGTCTCTAAAGGTGGGGGGGGGGGGGGGGGGGGGAGGGGGGGGGTTGTTTTTTTTTTTGTTTTTTTAAAATATATATATCGTTTTTGGCACCGTCCCTCAATGGTGAAGAAGCACTTAAATTTTTTTTTTAATTCTAGATCCGGATCCAAATTCTGATCTTCACCAAAATCGAATCGATTCGTCCTTGTCACACACCTAACCTGTCCACGAAGCTTCGTCCAAATCCGTCCACAACTTTTAGAGATATCGTGCTATATATCATTTTATGCAATAATCCCTGGTGTTGGGCTAGCGGCTAGGGTGCCGGCTTAGGATCCTGGGATCCTGGGTTTGAATCTCGGTCGATCGCCGAATTAACGCCAGGGGGGTTGACTCAGCCTGTCATCCTTCCGAGGTCGGCTAATTGAGTACCAGTTCACTGGTAATTCCCTGTTTGTCGTTGAAGGCGGCAAAAAGGGTTGGCGTCAGGAAGGGCATCCGGCCGTAAAACATTGCTTCAAAAAGGGGACCAAAAAACAACAACTACCACGGTCCCCGAAAAGGCCAACCCCCGCTTTGCGGGGAAAAATGGCCTCTAAACGGTGGTTTTTTTTTTAATATCATTTTATGCAATCTCTCAATGGTGAAGAATCACTTCAAAAAATTATCGGACCCAGATCCGGATCTTCACCAAAATCTAAGCATTTCGTCCTTGTCACATACCCAACCTCTCCACCAAATTTCATCCAAATCCGTCCACAACTTTTTGAGATATCTTGTTCACAGACAGACAGACAGACAGACAGACAGACAGACAAACAGTGGTGAAAACACAACCTACATCCACCTTCTGTGGGAGAGGTAATAAATACAATCAGCAAAATCATTCAGCATAACTAGAACAACACTCAGTAGAGAGCATACCTCCGCCAGGTGAACAGCTTACGTTTTATATCCCAGAGTAGACCATAAAACCACAATACAGAATCACATTTAATCGAAATCATCTGTCCACAACTTTTTGAGATATCCTACCGTTTTTGGCCCTTTCCCCAATGGTGAAGAATCACTTTAAAAATTCTAGTGGCCGGATCCGAATCCGGATCTTCACCAAAATCTGATCATTTCGTCCTTGTCACACATGCTACATCTCTGCCAAATTTCGTCCGAATCCATCCACAATTTTGAGATATTTTGTTTACAAACGGACAGACAAACAGACATTCATATTCATTCAGACAAACAGACGGGTGAAAACGTAACCTCCAACCACCTTTGCTTTGGTGGTGGAGGAAAAAAAATCTAACAACACATCAACATGCACTTCCCACGAGTAAATTAAAAAGAGCAATCAGAGACTGCTGACTTGCCAGAACATGTTTTATGTGGTGTATTTTATGTGTCAAATAAATTGAAGGATGCACCAAATCAAAGGTCAGTGATTGCAAATGAAAGATCCAAATGGTCCATTTTTAAAGGCGTAAAAGTAAAAGATCTGAAAAGTTATAAAGGTAAAATGGTCTGAAGGTTTAAATATCTAAAGGTTTAAATATCTAAAGGTTTAAATATCTAAAGGTTTAAATATCTAAAGGTTTAAAGATCGAAAGGTTTAAATATCTAAAGGTTTAAAGATCTAAAGGTTTAAAGATCTAAAGGTTTAAAGATCTAAAGGTTTAAAGATCTAAAGATTTAAAGATCTAAAGGTTTAAAGATCTAAAGGTTTAAATATCTAAAGGTTTAAAGATCTAAAGGTTTAAAGATCTAAAGGTTTAAAGATCTAAAGGTTTAAAGATCTAAAGGTTTAAAGATCTAAAGGTTTAAAGATCTAAAGGTTTAAAGATCTAAATGTTTAAAGATCCAAAGGTTTAAAGATCCAAAGGTTTAAAGATCCAAAGGTTTAAAGACCTAAAGGCCGAAAGAACTAAAGGTCGAAAGGCGCAAAGGTCGAAAGGCGCAAAGGTCGAAAGGCGCAAAGGTCGAAAGGCGCAAAGGTCGAAAGGCGCAAAGGTCGAAAGGCGCAAAGGTCGAAAGGCGCAAAGGTCGAAAGGCGCAAAGGTCGAAAGGCGCAAAGGTCGACAGGCACAAAGGTCGACAGGCGCAAAGGTCGACAGGCGCAAAGGTCGACAGGCGCAAAGGTCGACAGGCGCAAAGGTCGACAGGCGCAAAGGTCGACAGGCGCAAAGGTCGACAGGCGCAAAGGTCGAAAGGCGCAAAGGTCGAAAGGCGCAAAGGTCGAAAGGCGCAAAGGTCGAAAGGCGCAAAGGTCGAAAGGCGCAAAGGTCGAAAGGCGCAAAGGTCGAAAGGCGCAAAGGTCGAAAGGCGCAAAGGTCGAAAGGCGCAAAGGCCGAAAGACGCGAAGGTCGAAAGGCACGAAGGTCGAAAGGAGAAAAGGTCGAAAGGAGAAAAGGTCGAAAGGAGAAAAGGTCGAAAGGAGAAAAGGTCGAAAGGAGCAAAGGTCGAAAGGAGCAAAGGTCGAAAGGAGCAAAGGTCGAAAGGAGCAAAGGTCAAAAGGAGCAAAGGTCAAAAGGAGCAAAGGTCGAAAGGAGCAAAGGTCGAAAGGAGCAAAGGTCAAAAGGAGCAAAGGTCGAAAGGAGCAAAGGTCGAAAGGAGCAAAGGTCGAAAGGAGCAAAAGGGGGTAAAGGTGTAACGGTCGAAAGGGGTAAAGGTGTAACGGTCGAAAGGGGTGAAGGTGTAAAGGTCGAAAGGGGTGAAGGTGTAAAGGTCGAAAGGGGCAAAGGTCGAAAGGGGTAACGGTCGAAAGGGGTAATGGTCGAAAGGGGTAAAGGTCGAAAGGGGTAAAGGTCGAAAGGGGTAAAGGTCGAAAGGGGTAAAGGTCGAAAGGGGTAAAGGTCGAAAGGGGTAAAGGTCGAAAGGGGTAAAGGTCGAAAGGGGTAAAGGTTGAAAGGTGTAAAGGTCGAAAGGTGTAAAGGTCGAAAGGTGTAAAGGTCTAAAAAGTTGGAATGGTAAAGCATCTAAAGAACAAAGGGATCTAGAGGGTGTTAGAAGGTCTGAAAGGTGTGAAGGTCTCAAGGGTAGAAGAATATATGTGGCCTTAAGGTTTCTAAAGGATCTAATGGGGTATGTATGGTCTTAGGGTTGTAAAGGGTCTACAAGGACCTAAAGGGTCGTAGGGGTATCGCGGTTCGAAAGGATGTAAAGGGGTCTGCAGTATCTTGAGTGTCTCAGGGTATTGAAGGGTCTTAAGGGGTCTAATTGTATGTGGGGTCTAAATGTATGTTCATTATGTGCGGATATAGGTCAAAGCTCATTATGTGCGGATAAACAGACAAACGGACCCAAATGCAATACCCTCTCCTCTGGGGAGGATAATGATCTTACATCTACACTCACATAAATTTACATAATAATCTTTAGATAATAATCTTACATCAACACTACACTCACAACATTTTTGATCTTTATCCCTGGTGTTGGGCTAGCGGCTAGGGTGGCAGCTTAGGATCCTAGGATCCTGGGTTTGAATCCCGGTCGATCGCTGAATTAACGCCAGGGGGGTTGACTCAGCCTGTCATCCTTCCGAGGTCGGCTAATTGAGTACCAGTTCACTGGTAATTCCCTGTTTGTCGTAAAAGGCAACAAAAAGGGTTGGCGGCAGGAAGGGCATCCGGCCGTAAAACATTGCTTCAAAAAGGGGACCGAAAAACAACAACAACAACCACGAAAAAGGCCAACCCCCGCTTGTGGGGAAAAATGGCCTCCAAAGGTGTTTTTTTTTTTTTGTTTTTTTTTTTTACACTCACATAAATCTCTGCACAAACAAAACAACACTCTCCAGGTAAACTCACTAGCTTTTTACGGGATGTCCCAGGTGAGCGGGAAAGCGGCGAACGGCCCGATCTGCTCAACTTTCCACTCTGTGATGACAAATCAAATGATATGAGAATAAACAGATGATAAGCCCAAAAATAAACCCTTCTTAAACATTGGATGAAACACTACCCACTGCATTCAGTTGATGGATAAATAGCATAAAGATCATCAACCACATCACTTAAATTTAACAGAATTTTTAAATGAATCCAAATGTGTTCATTTTTGTTCTATTCCTCAATGCAAACAAGGCATTTAAAGCCAGTTGAGCTCACCATGGGACTCCTGCGATTCGCACAATCTGCAATCTCTTCATGCTGGATAGGATCCGCAAAAGATACACGGCGCATCTGACACACAGGAAGTCAAGGAAGTAGATGCACCAAAATGTCCACGCAAAGAAAATAATAATAATAATAATGCATCGTATTTTTCTTCCTTAAAAAACAGTCGGACCCCACTATTCAAATGGTGGTGCATTGTTTCAATGGAAAAAGGGGGGAATAGTTCCCGAATCGCGAAGATCCGCGAATAGAGAGGAACAAACTGCAAATGGCGAGGCAAAATCTGCAAATGGTGAGGCAAATCCTGAGAATGTAGATTATAATCCGCAAAAGTAGATGAAAGTCCCGGGAATGGTGGGACAAAACCCGCGAATGTCAGCAATAATCAGCGAAGATCGATGAAAAGCCCGTCAATGTATGCCACGACTGTTTCAAAGGGGGAAATTCTAAAAGTTTAAAATGTTTTGGACCGCAAGTGCACATGATTACAGTTTCATTTTTTTTAAAGCTTCCAAAAAATATATATGACAACACCAGGTACCATTTCCAATTTATTGAAGGGATTTGCTTACAGTTTTATAAAAGGTGCTTAACCAGCCAACTATACCGCACTGTGAAAAAAAATATAAAAAACACTATCATGTACCATTTATGGTGAAAATGATGATTGGAAAGCTCTTGGTGAACGTCATCTCGGGATATGTTCCGCAGGTTGATCGGAGCGATGAAGAGAAGGACAAGTTCTGGTGTGCGATAGAGAAGCTGATGGAAAACATGAAAGATGAGGAAGTTGTTGTGGTAGGAGGAGACCTAAATGGACATGTGGGAAGGAGTATGGATGGTTTTGAGTGAGCTCATGGGGGTTACGGATATGGTGTGAGAAATGGAGAAGGTGAAAGGATTTTGGAGTTTGCTGATGGAGCTGATTTGTTGATTTGTAATACTCAGTTCCAGAAAGGGGATAATAAGCTTGTTACATACACGTCAGGTGGGTTGACGACAACCGTCGACTACCTGATGGTGCGTAGGCGAGATAGGGGGCACTTCCAGGACACAAAGGTGATGCCGGGGGAGGAGGCTGTTTCACAGCACCACTTGGTTGTCTGCGACATAAGGGTGAAAGGTGCGAGGAGAGCTCAGCGGGTGAAGTACCAACCGAGAATTAAGGTGTGGAGGTTGAAAGAGGTGACAATAAGGGAGGCATTAAAAGAGAGGCTGAGTAGGGTAGAGGATGATGTGGTTGAGCTTGAACGTGGTTGGATGTCAATGAAAGATAGTCTGTTGGGAGCCGTTGGTGAGGTATATGGATGGACAAAAGGACCACCGAGGCACTCGGAAACATGGTGGTGGGATGACGAAGTTGGAAAGAGGATTGACGAGAAGAGGAATAAGTTCAAGGAGTGGCAGAAGGCGAAGGATACAGGAGCAGAAAAAGCAGAGCATGAAAGTTATAAGGCAGCCAATAAGGCTGCAAAGAAAGAGGTAGCAAAGGCGCAGGAGGCATGTAAGAAAATGTTCGGAGAACGCTTGGATTCGGAAGAGGGTCAGAGAGCGGTATTCAGGATTGCAAAGCAGATAGCGAAAGAGGTGTGATGTGATGGGGGTGAGTTGCTTGAAGGATGAAGTGGGACAAATCGTTGTGGACCCAGATGGAATTAAAGGAAGATGGAAAAGATATATGGAAATGCTGTTGAATACAGAGAATGAATGGGATGGCAACATAGAGAGTAACCCAGTTTTAGGACCGGCAGAGAAGATAACTGAGAAGGAAGTTGAGGAAGCGATAAAAGCAATGAAGAGTACAAAAGCGGGAGGGCCGACGGGAGTTGTGGGAGATATGTTGAAGGCAGCAGGAAGTTGGGGTGTGAAGAGAATGACAGAGATCTGTAATCTGGTGGTGAAAGAAGGCCACATTCCAGTGGATTGGGAACTGAGTACCCTCGTCCCTCTATACAAGGGGAAAGGTGACCCTCTGGAGTGTGGCTCGCACCGAGCGATAAAGTTATTGGAGCATGGAATGAAGGTATTGGAAAGGGCGTTGGAGAGGAGGATAAGGAAGAAGGTGAAGATCGACTAAATGCAGTTTGGATTTATGCCAGGAAGAGGAACGACAGACACGCTCTTTATTGTGAGGCAGTTGCAGGAGAAGTACATGGAGAAGAGGAAGAAGTTGTTTCTTGGGTTTGTTGATCTGGAGAAAGCATTCGATAGGGTTCCACGCGAAGTATTGACATGGGCATTGAGGAGGTTAGAAGTAAAGGAATGGTTGATCAGAGTAGTGATGGCAATGTACAAAAGAGCGCGCACAGCTGCAAGGACGAAGGACGGGAACAGTGGTGAGTTTGAGGTGAAGGTGGGAGTGCATCAGGGGTCGGTACTAAGTCCACTACTATTTGTAGCTGTGATGGAGGTGCTGGTTCAGAACGTAAAGGAGGGTTTACCGTAGGAGTTGTTGTATGCAGGTGATCTGGTGTTGATTGCGGAAAGTATGGATCGACTGAAGGAAAAGATGAACAAGTGGAAGGAATGTATGTAGACAAAATGTCTGAAGGTGAATATAGGAAAGACGAAGGTGATGGCAAGTGGTAAAGCATGTGGTGAGGTGGAAATAACTGGGAAGTGGCCATGTGCTGTGTGCAGGAAGGGTGTCGGAGTGAACTCCATTCAATGCACAATGTGCGCTGAGTGGGTTCATCAAAAATGTAGCGGTCTGAGAGGGTCATTAACCAGTGTGGCAGCTACATTCAAATGGCAGGTATGCACAGAGGGAGCTGCAGATGGAGGAAATGTTGAGTTGGATCTTGGAGACGGCGTGAAGCTGGAAGGTGTGAAAACATTTTGCTACCTCGGAGACATGCTGAATGGAGAAGGTGGATCAGACTCGGCAACGGTTGCTCGAGTGAGATGTGCATGGAAGAAGTTTCGGGAACTGAGTGGCATGCTGATGAGGAGGGAAGTGTCGTTGAAGCTGAAGGGAAAGGTGTATGCTGCATGTGTGAGAAGTGTGATGATTTATGGGAGAGAGACATGGGTCATGAATGTAGAGCAGCAACGAAGGCTGGAAAGGGTGGAAATGCGAATGGTTCGGTGGATGTGCAGAGTATCGTTGAGAGAGAGGAAGACAAATGATAAACTGCGAAAGATGATGGGAATAGAGCCTGTGATTGATGCTGTGAAGAGGAACAGGTTGAGATGGTTTGGTCATGTGTTGAGGAAGGATGAAAGTGACTGGTTGAGAAGAGTGATGGAAATGAATGTAGAAGGAAGTAGAGGACGGGGAAGACCGAGAAAGACTTGGCTAAAGATGGTGGAAGAAGAAATGCGGGCAAGGGGGTTAACAAGGAGAGATGCAGAAAATAGGGCAAAATGGAGAAGATTGTCATGGGGACCGCAAGGCTAACCCCCGCTCTAGTAGGGAAAATGGCCTTAAAATGCATGTTGTTGTTGTTGTATATACCATTTTTAAATTTTCTTTAACAAACAGGCAACTTTTCAAATGATGATGATCATGGTGAATTAAAATCCCATGAATTCCTCGAACTCCGAGGATGACCCAAATGATGCTGCTGCAACGTTGTACACTGAGGGAGAGGCAGGAGAGGGAGCAGTTGAGGGTGTTGGTGAGGACGCTGAGAGGGCGGCAGAAGAGGGTGCTGATGGTCTTGAGGTGGAGGGAGCAGGGTGGAAGAAATGTGTAATGGAGAGCTGCCCGGCAGATTGGTTTGATGCAGCTCTTTGTAGGGGAGCAGCACATCATCCAAGCCCCTCTTGAACTTGAGTTAACACTCCATGACAGGGTCGGCTTCTTGCACCCTGTCGGCAATTGCCCACATGTCCTGCAGCACCTCTCCCAGGAACTGGACTGTACAACAACAACAACAACATGCATTTTAAGGCCATTTTCCCTGCTTGAGCAGGGGTTCGCCTTGCGGTCCCCATGACAATCTTCTCCATCTTGCCCTATTTTCGGCATCTCTCCTTGTTAACCCCCTTGCCCGCATTTCTTCTTCCACCATCTTTAGCCAAGTCTTTCTCGGTCTTCCCCATCCTCTACTTCCTTCTACATTCATTTCCATCACTCTTCTCAACCAGTCACTTTCATCCTTCCTCAACACATGACCAAGCCATCTCAACCTCTTCACAGCATCAATCACAGGCTCTATTCCCATTATTTTTCGCAATTCATCATTTGTCTTCCTCTCTCTCAACGATACTCCGCACATCCATCGAACCATTCGCATTTCCACCCTTTCCAACCTTCGTTGCTGCTCTACGTTCATTACCCATGTCTCGCTCCCATAAATCATAACACTTCTCACACATGCAGCATACACCTTTCCCTTCAGCTTCAACGACACTCCCCTCCTCATCAGCACACGACTCAGTTCCCGAAACTTCTTCCATGCACATCTCACTCCAGCAACCGTTGCCGAGTCTGATCCACCTTCTCCATTCAGCATGTCTCCGAGGTAGCAAAATGTTTTCACACCTTCCAGCTTCACGCCGTCTGCAAGATCCAACTCAACATTTCCTCCATCTGCAGCTCCCTGTGCACACCTTACATTTGAATGTAGCTGCCACACTGGTTAATGACCCTCTCAGACCACTACATTTTTGATGAACCCACTCAGCGCACATTGTACATTGAATGGAGTTCACTCCGACACTCTTCCTGCACACAGCACAGGGCCACTCCCCAGTTCTTTCCACCTCACCACATGCTTTACCACTTGCCATCACCTTCGTCTTTCTGATATTCAACTTCAGACCTTTTGTCTCCATACTCCTTTGTCTTCCACTTGTTCATCTTTTCCTTCAGTCCATCCATACTTTCCGCAATCAACACCAGATCATCTGCATGCAACAACTCCCACGGTAAACCCTCCTTTATGTTCTGAACCAGCACCTCCATCATAGCTACAAATAGTAGTGGACTTAGTACCGACCCCTGATGCACTCCCACCTTCACCTCAAACTCACCACTGTTCCCGTCCTTTGTCCTTACAGCTGTGCGCGCTCTTTTGTACATTGCCATCACTACTCTGATCAACCATTCCTCCACTCCTAACTTCCTCATTGCCCATGTCAATACTTTGCGTGGAACCCTATCGAATGCTTTCTCCAGATCAACAACTCCAAGAAACAACTTCTTCCTCTTCTCCATGTACTTCTCCTTTAACTGCCTCACAATAAAAAGCGCGTCTGTCGTTCCTCTTCCTGGCATAAATCCAAACTGCATTTCGTCGACCTTCACTTTCTTCCTTATCCTCCTCTCCAACACCCTTTCCAATACCTTCATTCCATGCTCCAATAACTTTATCGCTCGGTACGAGCCACACTCCAGAGGGTCACCTTTCCCCTTGTATAGAGGGACGAGGGTACTCAGTTCCCAATCCACTGGAATGCGGCCTTCTTTCACCGGCAGATTACAGATCTCTGTCATTCTCTTCACACCCCAACTTCCTGCTGCCTTCAACATATCTCCCACAACTCCCGTCGGCCCTCCCGCTTTTCTACTCTTCATTGCTTTTATAGCTTCCTCAACTTCCTTCTCAGTTATCTTCTCTGCCGGTCCTAAAACTGGGTTACTCTCTATGTTGCCATCCCATTCATTCTCTGTATTCAACAGCATTTCCATATATCTCTTCCAGGAACTGGACTGTGAGGTAGACAAATGATGAATTGTGAAAGATGATGGGAATAGAGCCTGTGACCTCTTCATCATCACTGCCCGCCTCCTCCTCGGAAACCGTTGTAATGGCCTCCAACTCCTCCTCGGCGAGGTCGTTGCCATGCAAGGCAATGAGATCCTGCAACTCCTCAGGCTGCATGTCATCAAAGCCTTCCCCTCCCACCTGCTGTGCCAACTTGACAATTACATGCCTCTCCTCGTGTTATCAGGAAAGCCAGTAAAGTTTTTGACTGCCTTTGGCCACAGGTTGTGCCAGCACCTGTTGATGGTGGAGGCTCTCACCTCATACAGCAACTTTTTGATGGCGCCGATGCAGTGGGCAATGTTGAAATCCTTCGAACACTGCCAGACGGTGAGCCCTGGGATGGACTCCATCGCATCAAAAATGCGGCGAAAGGTGCGACGGGTGTAATACGTTTTAAATGTTGAAATTACACCTTCGTCGAGTGGCTGGATGAGGGAGGTGGTGTGTTTGGTGGCAGGAAGATCACCTCGACATTCGAGTGAGCCACGTCCAGGTTCGCGGGGTGTTCAGGAGTGTTGTCCTTGAGCAAGAGAACCTTGAACGCAAGGTTTTTGTTTTTTTTCCACCATGTACCTCTCCACCTGAGTGACAAAACAATAATTGAACCAGTCCAGGAAGATTGCTGCTGTCACCCAGGCTTTCCTGTTGGACCTCCAAAACATGGACAGAGTTTGCTTGTTTTTACCCTTGAGAGCACGAGGGTTCAGGGAACGGTACAACATCATGGGTTTCATCATGAAGTCCCCTTTTGCGTTTGCACAGAGGAGATGAGATACCCTTGGCAGCCTTGAATCCCAATGCTGTCTCCTCGCATTTCGAGATGAAAGTTCTCGTGGGCATCTTTTTCCAGAAGAGGCCGGTTTCATCAGCATTGAACACCTGCTCTGGGAGATATCCCTTCTTTTGAGCAGAGAACGTTTTTGCCACGTCATGATGCGAGGAGGCAGGCTCCCCTGTGAGCTTCACATTTTTCAGGCAGTACCACTACTTGAAACTATGGAACCATACCATGCTTGCAGTGAATGAAGTCGCGCTGCTTGTACCATCATCGCTTGGCGCATCACTCGTGCTGGCACAACCCGCGCCAGCACCAGACAGATTATCGTAAATCCGTTTGGCCTTTTCGTGAATAAAAGCTCCACTCAAAGGCATATTCTTCTGCGTGTCGTCCTCGATCCATATGCTGAGCGCCCTCTTCATCCTTTTTAAGTGGACATCCTGGACATGGGTGACCACCTTTGTACTCGATACAGCGCTCGCTGAAACACTCACAAATCGCCTTCTCGTTCTTCCGCATGTAGTCAACTGTGGATTTGTTGACGCCATAATGCCTGCCCACAGAGGCCGCACTCTCTCCTCTCGAAAGCCGGTCCAGCAGCTCCACTTTCTGGCTCAGGCTCATCACTTCCTTCTGCCTCTTGGTCGTCGATGCATCTCCGGCACTTGTCTTGTGCTTGGAAGCCATGATTGAACGATGAGTAGAGCGAGAGTAAAAAAAACGTAGGTCAAAGCAACAGGACGAGAAGAATGATTGAGACCCAATGCCATATTGAGCCTATCTGTTAATTTCAACCACACATTTATTGAAGCGTTTTAATTGTGTAACATCTGTGATGATGCTTTATCATGAATTTAAAACTGTAATAGATTTAATGAAGAGCTTTCCTTCTATAATTCACGGGGTTGACTTGCTTGCGCAGCTGGTGGGTCATCGCACGAAGCTCTTCTCCATTATAGTGTAGCTAAAATTCGCGGCCGCGAAAGCCATGCAAGTGCAAAGCATACGGCAGCAAATGTGGAAGCAGGTCATGCTTGCGGTTTGTAGATGTTGTTTTTTGCATGTCCAGCTGCTTTGTGCATGGCAGGTGAAAGATTGGTTTTATAAATGTGTGAAGCGGCTTGTGAAAAAAAATTTTTGCGCCCCTGAAAAACCGCGAATTAGCAGGACACGGCCACAAATAGAAAAAAAAACGCGAATTCGCGGGACACTTTGCAATGAATAGCGAAACAGGTCACATTTTATCAACCACTAATATGCGGAACCCACGAATAGCAGGGTCTGACTGGACGCCCATTATGGCCTACAATTTAAAAGCATTTATCACCCCAGGTAAGTCACCTTGCTTGTTGGGGAAGCCACAAATGGCTCGCCCTCCCCAAATGAACGCCTCTTCAAGATACTGCCGCTAGGAGAAGCGAGAGGCTGCAAACAGGCCTGCTGCTGCAGTGTATCTTGGCCCAATGCCATGGTAGTGTTCCTCTGTGGCGAGGAATCATTTACTTTCGTACTTTCTTGAAAATTCTCTTCAACCAGTGTATTCTCAACAGCAACGTTTTGATCATTTTCAATGCCATTATCCGCTTCATATGATTTTGATGAAGCAGTTGCAACAGTAATCACAGAATCACAAGTGTTTGAGGTCTCAAGTAGAACTTTGAAGTCAGCATTGCTGTGTACCGTGATTGAAACTGAAGAGGCTGAACAGCGTTGCTTCTCCACAAGCGTTGAACTTTCTGTGAAAGAATTGGGTGCATTTTCTTTGTCAATCAAAGCCATATCGGCAGTACATTTTTGTTCTCCCCCCTGGAAAACTGAAGTAACAACACCTTCTTGCTCATTATTCTCCAAACCCGAAACAGCCGACCTACCATTCTCATCGGAAAGTGATCCGGCCAACAGAACATTCTTCTCCAAAATCGAACCAGCCAAGTTTTTGTTTTTTTCCAAAATTGAACGAGCTCGGCTTTCGCTTCCCTCCAAAATCAAACCGGCAGGGCTTTCGTTTCCCTCCAAAATCAAACCGGCAGGGCTTTCGTTTCCCTCCAAAATCAAACAGGCAGCACTTTCATTCTCCGCCAATGACCCAGCCAATACTGAGTTTTTGTTCTCCTCCAAAAGTGAACCGGCAGCGCTTTCCATCTTCTCCAAAAGGGAACCGTCAGTGCTTTCGTTCTCCAAAAGGGAACAGTCAGTGCTTTCGTTCTCCAAAAGGGAACCGGTAGCGCTTTCGTACTCCAAAGGCGAACCGGCAGCGCTTTCATTCTCCAAAGGCGAACCGGCAGCACTTTTGTACTCCAAAGGCGAACCGGCAGCGCTTTCGTTCTCCAAAAGCGAACCGGCAGCGCTTTCGTTCTCCAAAAGCGAACCGGCAGCGCTTTCGTTCTCCAAAAGCGAACCGGCAGCGCTTTCGTTCTCCAAAAGCGAACCGGCAGGGCTTTCGTTCTCCAAAAGCGAACCGGCAGCGCTTTCGTTCTCCAAAAGCGAACCGGCAGCGCTTTCGTTCTCCAAAAGCGAACCGGCAGCGCTTTCGTTCTCCAAAAGCGAACCGGCAGCGCTTTTGGACTCCAAAAGCAAACCGGCAGCGCTTTTGGACTCCAAAAGCAAGCCGGCAGCGCTTTTGTTTTCCAAAAGCGAACCGGCAGCACTTTCGTTCTCCAAAAGTGAACCGGCAGGGCTTTCGTTCTCCAAAAGCGAACCGGCAGCGCTTTCGTTCTCCAAAAGCGAACCGGCAGCGCTTTCGTTCTCCAAAAGCGAACCGGCAACGCTTTCGTTCTCCAAAAGCGAACCGGCAGTGCTTTCGTTCTCCAAAAGCGAACCGGCAGTGCTTCGGTTCTCCAAAAGCAAACCGGCAGCGCTTTCGTTCTCCAAAAGCGAACCGGCAGCGCTTTCGTTCTCCAAAAGCGAACCGGCAGCGCTTTCGTTCTCCAAAAGTGAACCGGCAGCGCTTTTGGACTCCAAGAGCAAACCGGCAGCGCTTTTGGACTCCAAGAGCAAACCGGCAGCGCTTTTGGACTCCAAAAGCAAACCGGCAGTGCTTTTGTTTTCCAAAAGTGAACCGACAGCGCTTTCGTTCTCCAAAAGCAAACCGGCAGCGCTTTCATTCTCCAAAAGCGAACCGGCAGGGCTTTCGTTCTCCAAAAGCAAATCGGCAGCGCTTTCGTTCTCCAAAGGCGAACGGGCAGCGCTTTCGTTCTCCAAAAGCGAACTGGCAGCGCTTACGTTCTCCAAAAGCAAACCGGCAGCGCTTTCGTTCTCCAAAAGTGAACGGGCAGCGCTTTGGTTCTCCAAAAGTGAACCGGCAGCGCTTTGGTTCTCCAAAAGCGAAACGGCAGCGCTTTGGTTCTCCAAAAGCGAACCGGCAGCGCTTTCGTTCTCCAAAAGCGAACCGGCAGCGCTTTCATTCTCCTCCAAAAATGAATCCGCAGCGTTTCTTTTCTTCTCCAAAAGCAAACTGGCACTGCTTCCATTCTTCTCCAAAAGCAAACCAGCAGCACTTTCCTTATTCTCCAAAAGCAAACCGGCAGCACTTTTGTTCTTCTCCAAAAGCAAACCGGCAGCGCTTTCATTCTTCTCCAAAAGCAAACCGGCAGCACTTTCGTTCTTCTCCAAAAGTAAACCGGCAGCACTTTCGTTCTTCTCCACAGATAATCCTGCCACATTTTCCAGTGGTTTTGAAATTATGTGAACATGACCCGAATGAAATTCCTGTGTTTCTTCCACAAAACAGTCATTTCCTATTTTTATGTCATTTGGGCTTTCCTCTCG
This sequence comes from Myxine glutinosa, assembly GCF_964187855.1. Lineage (NCBI taxonomy): Eukaryota > Metazoa > Chordata > Myxini > Myxiniformes > Myxinidae > Myxine > Myxine glutinosa. Next base: position 18,081,859 of record NC_136266.1, read on the forward strand.
ACTGCCATCTTCCCCACTTCTTCGTGTTATTGTCCGTGTTGTTGCTGCCATCTTCCCCACTTCTTTTTCGTCTTCCACTTTTGTAATCTTCCGATTACGAGAACTTCGCCTCCGTGGCATTTTCTTTGCGTTTTCCTTTTTCGATTCAACCTCTGAGCCTTGAACTACAACTTTGTCCTTTTCCAAGTCACCATCACCAGCCTGGTTAACAATCTCATAAGAAATTGGAGAGGGCAGACAGGTTTGAGACAATTTCTTTTTTGCCGTTTTTGTAATGTTACTTTTGTTGCAAGCACCACTTCGGAATGACGACATTGTCTTTCTTAGTTTAGTTCTGTTTTGTTGCGGTTGTTGATCCTCTTCTGCTCTGCAATCTTCCTGACTGCTACTTTCATCATTCACCATTTTATTCAAAGGTATGTCTCTATCACAACTTTGCTCCAATGACCTCGACTTTGCATTTCCAACGTTCACAAATATTTGGGGGGGTGGTTCTGACTTCACTTTCCTCTTCTTTGGTGGAGAAGGTTCCTCATTGTCAATACTGCTTTGCTGAGTCTCAGTCTCAGTTTTGTCTTTAAAAGAATTTTGAAGTATCACATTGTCAATGGTCTTTGAAGAATTCAAACTGGAAGTATTTTTAGCTTTTCTTTTCTGTTTTTGGGAATTTACATCATTTTCATCATTTTGCATCTTCGGTGCACAGCTCACAATGCCACCTTCAGCAAACTCTTGTTCAAAAGCAGGTTCACTTGTGGAGCTTTGGTGAATTTCCTTCTGTGGCGTAGATGTTGCTGTACTATCAGGCACTGCTGGTGAAAACGATTTATTCTGGCTACCATCTTGGACGATTTGAAAAGACAAGGGAGTTTTCATTTCATCTTGTTTCCCCACTCCTTGCGTTTTAGAAAAACTAGAATCACTGAAGGCACATTCAATCAACTCCTTCCGTGAACGCTTTTGCACTTCCTCCTGTAGTTTCGGTGAATCCAGTGCCACTGGCCCCAGGTACATAAGATCTGAAGATAGCAACCTCCGACGGTTCCCTTTCTTGCGTTTGGTCACAAAAACACTTTTTGGATATGACATAAGCTGAGACACTGGGCTATGTTCTCCTTCACTCACACCATGCTGAGTATTTGTTGTCTTGCCGTTACCATCAGCATCTGCTGCATCAGGCATATTTGCCAAAGCTGATAGTGATGTTGACCTTTCTACCTGACAATGTGTGCCTTCAAAAGTGTCATTCTCTGTAGCCCGATTAAGGGATGTGCCATATTCTGCAGGGAGTTCCCCTGTTGCAGTAGCAGCACTATTCAAGCATCGCTCACTTTCACATCTCTGACTTCCTGGGCTGGTTGACTGAACCGAACAAGTGGCAGCACTATTTTTCTTTGATTTTCGTGTTGTCCTTTTTGCATTGCCCTCTGGTACTGTAACACTTTCCTGCACTTCTTCCATTGCAGTGGCAATGCAAGGCAGACCCCTGCCTCCAGAACTTGTATGACAGATTTTGTCATGGGAGTTTTGACGAAGCCTCATGCTGGTTCGAAGCAACACTGGGGGAGTCTTAGGGGGTGTTCCAACCACCGCGTCCAAGGAATCTGAACTCGAGTCGTTCTTATGAGCTTGCAAATCCTCATCTGGGATCTTCCCAACAAGTGCCGATGATGCATCCTCCGTATCTTTACTCAAAGCTGACATTTCAGCACAGTCATTAAATGGCATCTCAGCAGGACCATCAAATGACTTTTGAATCAGATCCTCAGACCTTGGGGCAACCTCTGGATGAACCACAACTTCCAAATCAAGGTCTATATCAAGAGGACAGGGTTGCGCATTTTCAATCTGCATTGACAACAGAAGCACACAAGAACAGAACACACAGTTAGAAATATGCTGAAAACAATACTTACATTGCAAAATAACAGATCACATATCAGGTTTTCTATATTCGTGTTCAGGAAAAGCATAACTAACATTATTAAACGCTGGCAATACGAGTGTCATGCAAGTGTGAAGGCACCAGAAAAACTGGCCAATACCTTTAGAAAATCTTGGGAACCAGATTGCCAACCATCTCTGATTCTGCAATTAGGAAGAAAAAAAATAAAATAAGAAAATGATCAAATTATACATCTACTTTGCTGCAATGAAGAGCAAAGTCCAAAACGTCAGCCTTTTATCATGACCATTTATTGAAGACAGCTTTAATCATTATATTATCTCATGCCACCAATGCAAACCTACTGGTTCTTTGCTTGTTTTAGCAACTATTTGTACTTGCTATACCACTTTTACCAATCAAGTAGTTCTTCTTTACCACCATTTATCTCTATAACTGAAGTATGAAAAAAGAAAAATTGCGTGCAGTATGTTGTTGGTTTACTTGAGTAACCTTGTGTAAAAAAATAATAATAACAATAAAATTCTATACATACCAGTATATATACATATTGTTACAGACGCGGTTTTGGATGTTAGTTTACCGAGCGGTTTGGTATGACCGCGTCTGCACAGTTTACCCGATTCCACTCGAACGTTGGCCAAATCGCGCTATGCTAAATCAATTAAGGAAAGGACACAACGGCTGGGTTAAATGACACGACACCAGGGGTACAGTTCTCAAGACCTCCGGAGGAGGTTATAATATTTGTATGCAGAACGTTTAGATTACACTGACAAGAGGTACAGCATAGGAAGGTGGGCACTTAATCACGGTCTTATAGTAGCCCCGACAGACCACAGATAAACAGGACAAGACTGACTCACACAGGGATTGATGGCAAGGAAGGGCAGGTAGTCGATAGATAGCACAAGGTGCACCTTGGCTCAGGGACAGGATAAAGCGCGGTCCAAAAGATGCAGGGAGGTATCGTCGCGCTGGAGGTGGCGTCTGGTTCTCTTCAAGCTGGGGGCGCATCTCACGTCACCTCCGGTAAGTGGCTGCGTATATCCAGCGGGGAGTGACACGCCCTCGGCTCGTTAGCTCCGCCCCAGATGGAATCGGCCCGCCGCTTCTTATTGGGTGCGGGGGGGTTACCGGGCTCCGCCCTTGACGAGGAGCTGACAGTCAGCCCCTTCGTGGTAACCCCGTCGGAGCACATGGGCAATGGCGGCTAACCAAGCCGGAGTGAGGACGCACACTCCCCGCGCGCTGTTGTTGTAGTTGTTGTTGTTGTTGTTGTTGTAGTTTCATGAGGAAGATGGGAGGAGGTATGGGGAGGTCCTAAACTCACTACTGGTGCCATACAATCACATTCTGGTGCAACGAAGAGTCAGAATTAATGGAAACGAGTCCTTAACTGACATAGACTAAGAATAACTAGCAAGATGTCCTATAGTTGTCTACGTGAGATGCGGTGAACCTGGGCACGACAGTTAATGGGGGAAAAAGGGGGAGGTCGGTTCTACAGAGTGTTGTTTACAGACAATGGGACTAGGGAATGGGGGATTGGGGATAGTTGGGGAGTATTGGGGAAATAGGGGAATATTTACAAGCGGATATGGATGGAGGCCAAATCCCATATCCGCAACATTGCACCCTTCTCTACCCTCGGGGCGTCCCGACCCGATAAATTTTTACCTACGTTAGTGTGGCACTCAGATGTAGTTCCCTCTACTATTAACTCTACCCTGAGTGCGACAGTTTTACAGATGTTCACAAATGAGTAAATATGTCCCCCTGCGACGTTGCACCCTTCTCCTCACAGAAACACACCCACAGGCTAACCGAATCGCGGAAAGAATTCTCAAACTAAACATACAGCCGGTAGGGAGCATTATTTACACAAGACTACGCTGATATTTACACTACGATCCAGGACCTGTTTTTGGAGGAACACATGCAGATGTTATGCATAGAGAGAGCACGCATGCCAGCATCGATACACCAACCCACGAGTGCTCTGTGGCCTTACGGCCTTTAATAATGTGCAGAGCACCCCATCCAAGCACCAAAAGCACCACCCCATAACACAGTCAGCACCATCCGGTGCACCAATAAAGTGTTCAACAATCACCGGTGGTGTCGCAGCCGGCCGATGTTCTGCCGTTGGTCTTGCCTTCATGTGGTGCACTTGGCCTTCTGGCTACTTTAAAAATAAAGAAAGGCGCCAACCGCGTCCATTTCTAAATTGTGGCCGTCAGGGGGGCAACTAAAAGTGGTTCACCTGTATGGCATAGGTGCCACGTTGACCCATAGGTCCATCCACGGGTGGTGCTTGCCCGCAAGAGAACTGCGGTCCATGGTGGGCGGCCACAAAAATTGCGGTCCATATGGTGTATCGATCCCGGCAGCAAGCAGCGAAAGTGCAGGCCCACAACTGCGGAGCCAGCACCTCTCTCTCCTCTCTCTCTGCCCCAAAGCCAGATCCTCGGAGGTGGGAGACAAAAGAAGAAGACAAGTGAGTAAGGTGGTAAGGGCGCAAAAGTGCACGCAATAGAAGGTAATGCACACTGGGGGCACATGGGAACCAGGTGAGACAGGTACGTTCCTACCCTACGCCCCCCCCTCCCCCCACCAGGTAACCTACATTGCCCCTCCCTTACCCCTTACTGTATCCACAAAACACAACACTACCCATAAACATCTACTTTACAAATCAACAAACGTCCCTACTGTCTTCCCCATTCCTCCCATAAACCAAATTCGTCTTCTCTCCCTCCTAACCAATCAAATTTGCCATTTCCAACTCTCATCACAATTTGCCATCTCCAACTCATCATCAGTCCCTCCTACGGAGGGGGAGATGGAATCACCCCAATGTCTCATCCACGTCGTGATGCGTCTCACAAATCCTCACAGCAATTCTCATTTCCTGCAACACAGAACAAAGAAAACACAGGTGTGGAGTCATCATCACCACAGGTAAGTGGCTGCGTATGGTGCGACAGGTTCATCAATCCTAACTATTTCCTAAATGACTTTAACAACTTTACATTACCCGGGGTCTTTCCCTGCCAATCCATTGGCCAACTTACACTATGGGTTCTAAGAACCAATTCCCATTGCCCAAACTGTGGTGCTTTTCAATTTGGGGTCTCACTCCCCCGATTCATCTCCCGGTGCCCTCGCACAATTTCTGGGCCGCGACGTGTAGCTCTCCTAGCCGGTCTACCCACCTGCACACCTCCACCACTGCAGTTGCCTCCGAGCTTACCTGCTCCTCACCCTAACCTAACTACCTGGGGAAGGCCCTCTGGCGCTCTCCCCACTCGGTGCCCTCTCTGGCACTGGGCTACCCGGGTCCGTCCTCCGGATCCTCGGGAACCACTGACACTAACGGCTCCCAGAGCCCACCTGCGGCCTCACCTGGCCGACATCCTCACAGTGGTGGAGTGCCCAACCAACTACACACACGAACAGGCTACACGCCCAGCCATTTCCACAACACTAATGCACCCATCCACAATACCATTCTGCAACCGCACCACAAATGCCAATATCCACCCACAATTTACCTATACCCTCTACCTAACACTTACACTACCCGCCCCGGGTATCCGTGATAGGGGTCCACTCTTCCCCCATCCACACCTTCGCACCATGCACACCACTCCGTACCACTTACTCCAACTCTCTCCACACCACTCATTCCAATACTCCATGTATTCCACACACCTGCACTTGCACACCTGTGCTCTCACACCTGGAGCCACCTGCACCCTTCTCTCCCCAAGCGCATTCGCGCTGATCCACAACACTCACTACTCATACACTGCTCCACACACCTGTCCAGTTGCACACCTGTGCAATCACACCTGTTCAATCCTCACACAGCATCATCTCATCTAACTACTCCCCTCTGAAACTTGCGCTTCCCAGTCGTCCCTTTAAACTATTGCGCTCCCTCGTCATTATAATCCACACTAATCTACCTGCGTCCCCACTACAGGTATCAGTCACTAACTAAACTTAACGTTACCTAATGTCATCTTCGCTAGATCCCTACCAATATCCTAACCCACCCGGGCTAGTTTTCACTGCCATACACCCCATAAGCTAGTGCGCATTTGCCCCACATTGTGAGGGATGACAGAGTTGCCATCCCACCACACCAGGCATCTCCCACTACCAATTTTGCACATCAAATTTCAACAAATCAAAAATTTGCCAATCACTACCCATCATCTGCCAATCATTACTGCCACTCCTTTGCCAATCATCAAATTTTGTTTTTCTCTAATTTTGGGGCCAAAACACTATCCTCATCACACAGTCTACTCACTAATGCCTCTCGGTGCGCCAATTCCTGTCCAAAGCCCGGCTTCGTAAAGCCGAGCAATGAATGCGGGTTGTTCTGTGCCAGCGGCTGGATGCGTCCGGCACTCGGTGCAGGGACGGGGGCTTACCCGGGCCGAGATCCCACGCACCACCTCGGCGTGGAGCCATCCAATGTCCCGATCTCGACCTGCCGGAATGCCTCAACAAAAAGTGGTCGCCATGACGACCCTTCCTATCCAGCTGCCCGCTCCACCTAGTGGAGCCTGGACGCGGCCGTTCCACGCGATGCCCGGCACGCACCGAGGGCCCGATTCGGCTATAAGTCGTTCTAACCGCTGCTCCGTTTAACGTCGATGCTTCACCTGCATGCTTACACCCCGCAGCCCGTTCCTTGCTCACACATCCAGCCGTTTCCATGCTCCTCGTACCTTTCCTTACACACCTCGGTACACTCATTCCACTCACAGCCTTGGTCACACACCTGACCACCGAACACTTTGGCACACATTCGTTGGTCGCACACCTCACCAACACACCTCTTCGCGCCCCCTCTTCTGTCACCTCCTCTGTGACAATCACAGGTGTGCTCTCACTCGCACACCCAACCACGTGCCTCACTACCAATTCCAGCGTGCATTCCCACTCACGCTCTACCATTCCAGGTGTGCATCCTTCCATTCCAGGTGTACATCCTCGCTCACCTGTCACAACCAACTCACGCTCCTTGTCACTCTCACTACTCTCACCTCCATTCTTGACAGCGCACTCACCCTTACTCTCGACAGCGCACTCTTTCCCCATGCACCTGTCCGTCACACACCTTTCTCGCGCACACTCTCCCGTCACACCCTCTGTAACACTTACCACACCGCGCTTCCATGTGCTCCCTCGCACACGCGCTACGACCGACTCACTCTCGCCAGCACCCTCACTCCTTGGCACGCACTTTTTCCTCACACACCCCAGAGTCGGACTTTCTCGCACACCTCCTTTTTCGCACACCAGACCTGTCGCACACTTCACCAACGGCCTCTCACGAACACCCGGGTCCATCTCGACCCCAAAAGCTCCTTAAATCACCTGGCGCATCATACGCACGACCATATTGGTCACCACTTACACCGGGTCCTCTTCCTCTTCGCTTCTCCTCCATCACCTGCGAATCCCTCATCCGGTTAATGAGCACATCATCACGATCCGAACACAGACTTCGGACCAATTCTTTTATCTCCTCTTTTATCTCTTTCTTATCCCCTCTCCGTCGCTTCTTAATTTCGCTCACCCCTTCTTCCACTTCTTCTAATTTCTGCTTCACCTCTTTTATTTCCCGGAACGTCTCCTCAAGCTCGTCCTCCAAGGCTACCTTGACCGTTTCCATGTGCGTCCTCACCTGCCGGTCCTTCGTCTCCATTACCTCTACCACCTCGTCCAACCTCGTTGTCAATCCCTCACGTACCATCTGACATTCCCTCTTCGTCGCTACCAAGTCATTTTTTAGGTCATTTTGTGTCGCTTTTAACCCTCCTATTACCGCTGTGTTCTTCTTTACCTGGTCCGTTAGTTCTTTTTGTCCCTCTGTCAGTTGTTCTACTTCCTGCGTCAGGTCCTCTATGCCCCCTTGCAATTTTACAGTCCCCTTTCTCACCTCCTTCTCCATGCGCTCCTTACAGTGCCTCACCTCCTCGCGCACTCCTCCGACCTCCTCACTCACCCCTCTTCTGATCTCCTCTCCCATCACTTGCATCTCCTGCCCAGATGCCACCCTCATCTGCTCCATTTCCTCCCTGTGAGCATCCAGTTTGGTTTCTACCCCCATTCTGACCCCCTCTATCTGCTGCCCCATTTGGTTAACTTCCCTTTCCGCTTGGTCCCTCATGTCCCTCAATTTGCCTTCCATCCTGTTTTCTAACCCCTCTAACCCATTTTTCACTCCCTCTATCTGATTCTCCTGGGCAGCCATTCTATTTTCTACCCCCATTAACCCATTTTTCACCTCTTTTATCCCGTTGTCTAACCCCTCAAATTTGTCGTCTAACTTCCCAAATTTCTTGTCTAATCCCTTAAAATTATTGTCTAACCCCTCAAATTTCTTGTCTAACTTCCCAATTTGGGCATTGGTACCCCTCGCTTCGTCCCTCATTGCCCCCTCCATCCTATCCATTTTTGCATTCAGTTGGGTCAAGAATAATCTGAGGTCAAACCCGGTTTGCCCAGCGTCCCCAGCCGCCACCGCGGGCTCGCCCTCCGCGGCGCCGCTATTTTGGGACTCTTCAACCACGTGCGCGAGCGCGCCATTTTGCGCGCCCGCAACCTCGTGCGCGACGACGCTATTTTGCGAATCTGCTACCCTCACTGCTTCGCTCTCCTCTTGTCCCTCAATTTGGTCCTGGATCGACCCTGCCTCACTCTCTTCTACCGGAACCCAGCCGTCTTGGTCTGCCATAGCGCGACTTTCAAAATTCGGGTTTTTTTTTTTTTTTGTAAAACACAATTAAATTTCGCTGTTATAATTTCGAGCGCGTGAAACGCGCTCCGCATCGAATCCCACTCCTGACACCAAATGTTACAGACGCGGTTTTGGATGTTAGTTTACCGAGCGGTTTGGTATGACCGCGTCTGCACAGTTTACCCGATTCCACTCGAACGTTGGCCAAATCGCGCTATGCTAAATCAATTAAGGAAAGGACACAACGGCTGGGTTAAATGACACGACACCAGGGGTACAGTTCTCAAGACCTCCGGAGGAGGTTATAATATTTGTATGCAGAACGTTTAGATTACACTGACAAGACGTACAGCATAGGAAGGTGGGCACTTAATCACGGTCTTATAGTAGCCCTGACAGACCACAGATAAACAGGACAAGACTGACTCACACAGGGATTGATGGCAAGGAAGGGCAGGTAGTCGATGGATAGCACAAGGTGCACCTTGGCTCAGGGACAGGATAAAGCGCGGTCCAAAAGATGCAGGGAGGTATCGTCGCGCTGGAGGTGGCGTCTGGTTCTCTTCAAGCTGGGGGCGCATCTCACGTCACCTCCGGTAAGTGGCTGCGTATATCCAGCGGGGAGTGACACGCCCTCGGCTCGTTAGCTCCGCCCCAGATGGAATCGGCCCGCCGCTTCTTATTGGGTGCGGGGGGGTTACCGGGCTCCGCCCTTGACGAGGAGCTGACAGTCAGCCCCTTCGTGGTAACCCCGTCGGAGCACATGGGCAATGGCGGCTAACCAAGCCGGAGTGAGGACGCACACTCCCCGCGCGCTGTTGTTGTAGTTGTTGTTGTTGTTGTAGTTTCATGAGGAAGATGGGAGGAGGTATGGGGAGGTCCTAAACTCACTACTGGTGCCATACAATCACATTCTGGTGCAACGAAGAGTCAGAATTAATGGAAACGAGTCCTTAACTGACATAGACTAAGAATAACTAGCAAGATGTCCTATAGTTGTCTACGTGAGATGCGGTGAACCTGGGCACGACAGTTAATGGGGGAAAAAGGGGGAGGTCGGTTCTACAGAGTGTTGTTTACAGACAATGGGACTAGGGAATGGGGGATTGGGGATAGTTGGGGAGTATTGGGGAAATAGGGGAATATTTACAAGCGGATATGGATGGAGGCCAAATCCCATATCCGCAACAATATTCTAAACCTTTCGACCCTTTCGTCTGCTAAGACCACTTTGACTTTTGAAGACCCTTTAGACACCGTTAGACATTTACATCCTTTGGACCCCTTAGAGCTTAGACCTCTCTATACCTTTAGACCCCTTGCGATCGTATACACCCTTAAGACCATTGTAGTCCCATCAGACTATTAAGACCCACAAGACCGTTAAACACCCCTCCAAGACCCTCAAGACCCCTAATATTCGGACCCCGAGTCCCTGAAGACCCATAATACCATTACGATCCCCAAACCTTGGTGGTGTTAGATTGAGAATATTTCATAACCAGTGTGGTACATGAGGAGGCCTACATCAGTCAGGGATAATAATCCCAATGTAGACTAATCTGGAGAATGAGTCATGTAACTGCTCTGGGAGTGTATCAAGTCTCCAAGCAAAGTTCGGTAACACAAACACAATCACGGGCTCACATAGTTCTCTCATTTTGGTCTTGGATAGTATACTGGTCGTTTATTTATTCAAAAGTACACTGGGTATCCCAAGCATGACAGAGGTGAAATTGAAGCAAACTAGCAGAAGGCACCTGCAAATATTTAGTGGGTCATTGGTCATTGGTAAATTATTAAACTTAATTTTATCATAATGCAAGTTGATAATAACAGTGGAATTAAACCTTTCTGAAAGTCAACTTAAAGGGAGATTTTTAAAATGCAATTATATAAAAGAATACAGATGACACCCTCTCTAACCCCCCACCCTGAAGAGTAAATTAGGGCCAGGCTAGATCGATTGAGAAAAAACAAGAATGAGCCAGAAAACTCTCTCAATTCGGCTTCGCACCTGCAAAAATAAAGTGTGGAGAGCGAGGCAGAATGTCGAGTGGAGAGTGTTCCTGATGCAGCAGGAGGAGGACAAGTTCAGGGGGATCGAGAGGAGAGTGTGCCCTCTGTTGGGCCGGCATATCAGCGAGCTGACTGGTGCCTCTGCTGGTGACGTTATGGTTAATGGAGTACGATGGTGGGAATTCCCATCCCCAGAGTTTTTTTTTTTTTTTTTGGATACAAGATCGAGGCTCGTGAAAGAGCGAAAGGGTGAAGAGTTATAAGGCTTTTATCAATTCCGGTATCAGCGCAAGGGCTGTGTACTTCTAACTAATTCCGGTATCAGTGTAAGGGCTGTGTACTCCATTCTCTCTCTCACCACAGGCAGGTTGGTGGTCTTTCTGTCTTCTCCCGACTCCTTTCCAGCCTAGATCCCCCAGCTCTGTCTGTGCTCTGCCCACCAAATATTCCTTCAGAATGCACAAGATCAGCCAGCAACCCTTTTTTGGTGAAACTGCCAAGAATCAAGACTCTGTCACCTTCACCCTTTCATTCCTCTTTCCCCCCCGCCTCTGGAACAAACTCCCACACACTCTTCAATCCCTCTCGTCCCTCCAGGTCTTTAAAACATCTTTTCACCACCATCTCTTATCTTCCCCCATCCAAAACCATGATCTTTTCTACCCCTGTTAATACACACCAAATCCACCTTTTCAATCTCCGGCTTCATTCCTGAAATTCCTAGTGGTGTTCATTTGTTTTATGCCATGAACTCCCCCTCCAGTGCTCTCCCTTCCACAGATTTACCGATGTCCCTGTTCTCCACTGTTATGTTTGTGTGCTTCCCCCACTCTTGTCTCCCACTCCCTTTATGTTTTATGTGTCCGAATGTTTTTTTTTTGTTTGATGTGTCAGCTCTTAAATGAGCCTCGACTTTGTATCCAAAAAAATAAAATAAAAAGTGATTATGAGGTTCAATCTAAAATATTGTTGCGGTTTTGTGAAATCAACAAAAAGTAATGGCAACCACCATACAGGTCCCTGAGAATAGTTATTTCATAGCAGACCATTATCTTAACACCTTCCCCTGTGTGCTGTGTACTAGAACTGGGAAGTAGAACTGGGAAGTGGCCGTGTGCTGTGTGCAGGAAGGGTGTCGGAGTGAATTCCATTCAATGCACAATGTGCGCTGAGTGGGTTCATCAAAAATGTAGTGGTTTGAGAGGGCCATTAACCAGTGTGGCAGCTACATTCAAGTGTAAGGTGTGCACAGAGGAAGCTGCAGATGAAGGAAATGTTGAGTTGGATCTTGGAGACGGCGTGAAGCTGGAAGGTGTGAAAACATTTTGTTACCGAGGAGACATGCTGAATGGAGAAGGTGGATCAGACTCGGCAACGGTTGCTAGAGTGAGATGTGCATGGAAGAAGTTTCGGGAACTGAGTGGCGTGCTGATGATGAGGGGAGTGTCGTTGAGGCTGAAGGGAAAGGTGTATGCTGCATGTGTGAGAAGTGTTATGATTTATGGGAGCGAGACATGGGTAATGAACGTAGAGCAGCAACGAAGGTTGGAAAGGGTGGAAATGCGAATGGTTCGACGGATGTGCGGAGTATCGTTGAGAGAGAGGAAGACAAATGATGAATTGCGAAAGATGATGGGAATAGAGCCTGTGATTGATGCTGTGAAGAGGACCAGGTTGAGATGGTTTGGTCATGTGTTGAGGAAGGATGAAAGTGTCTGGTTGAGAAGAGTGATGGAAATGAATGTAGAAGGAAGTAGAGGACGGGGAAGACCGAGAAAGACTTGGCTAAAGATGGTGGAAGAAGAAATGCGGGCAAGGGGGTTAACAAGGAGAGATGCAGAAAATAGGGCAAAATGGAGAAGATTGTCATGGGGACCGCAAGGCTAACCCCCGCTCTGGTAGGGAAAATGGCCTTCAAAATGCATGTTGTTGTTGTTGTATTGCTTTTATCGATTCCTCAACTTCCTTCTCGGTTATCTTCTCTGCCGGTCCAAAAACTGGGTGACTCTCTATGTTGCCATCCCATTCATTCTCTGCATTCAACAGTATTTCAATATATATCTCTTCCATCTTCCTTTAATTCCATCTGGGTCCACAACGATTTGTCCCACTTCATCCTTCAAGCAACTCACCCCCATCACATCACGCCTCTCTTTCACTATCTGCTTTGCAATCCTGAATACCGCTCTCTGACCCTCTTCCAAATCCAAGCGTTCTCCGAACATTTTCCTACATGCCTCCTGCGCCTTTGCTACCTCTTTCTTTGCAGCCTTCTTGGCTGCCTTATATCTTTCAGGCTCTGCCTTTTCTGCCCCCATACCCTTCGCCTTCTGCCACTCCTTGAACTTCTTCCTCTTCTTGTCTATCTTCTTTCCAACTTCATCATCCCACCACCATGTTTCCGAGTGCCTCGGTGGTCCTTTTGTCCATCCACATACCTCACCAACGGCTCCCAACAGACTATCTTTCATTGACATCCAACCACTTTCAAGCTCAACCACATCATCATCTACCATACTCAGCCTCTCTCTTAATGCCTCCCTCACTGTCACCTCTTTCAACCTCCACACCTTCATTCTCGGTTCGTATTTCACCCGCCGACCTCTCCTCGCACCTTTCACCCTTATGTCACAGACAACCAAGTGGTGCTGTGAAACAGCCTCCTCCCCCGGGATCACCTTTGTGTCCTGGAGGTGCCCCCTGTCTCGCCTACGCACCAGCAGGTAGTCAACGGTTGTCGTCGACCCACCTGACGTGTATGTAACAAACTTATTTACCTCTTTCTGGAACTGAGTATTACAAATCAACAAATCAGCGCCATCAGCAAACTCCAAAATCCTTTCACCTTCTCCATTTCTCACACCATATCCATAATCCCCATGAACTCCCTCAAAACCGTCCATACTCCTTCCCACATGTCCATTTAGGTCTCTTCCTACCCCAACAACTTCCTCATCTTTCACGTTTTGTATCAGCTTCTCTATCGCACACCAGAACTTGTCCTTCTCTTCATCGCTCCGACCAACCTGCGGAGCATATCCCGAGATGAAGTTCCCCAAGAGCTTTCCAGTCATCATTTTCACCATCATCGACTTTCACTCACTCTAGTCACACTCACCACACAGTCTACAAACTCCTCAGAAAACAGGATGCCAACACCATTCATGCCTTCTGGGCACCCTTGCCACACAAACTTGTATTTCTGTCCCTGCCTACCCTTCACCATTCTCACACCACTTCCCTTCCATCTCGTCTCCTGCATACAACATATGTCCACTCTTCTTCTGACCAATATTTCCATCACTTCTCCTGATCTCCCTGTCATTGTCCCTACATTCCATGTCCCAAACCTCAGAAACCGATCTCCACGTCGGGCATCAGACGTTTTGTCATCATAAATGTACTGATTTCCACCCTTGCTTCAATCGGGTTCCCCACCTTGAGTTTTGACGAGAGGGAGTGGGGTCCCCCACGGGGTACTTCGGGCTGTACCCTGTCCATATGTAGTTGTAATTGTCACGGTTCTC
>NC_136266.1:18101076-18152630 GCF_964187855.1 Myxine glutinosa
ATATCAATCTGGTGAGTTTCTTTTACACTTTGGTGATTTATTTGTTAAAAGAACCATGGCACTGATTGTCGCAGCAAGAAGTCAACAACAGGATTATATCACAGGTGGCGTGGCAAAATGTACGGACAGGTGCATTTGATGATTGGCTTCACAGTCGGGTATACAAGGGTTGTTGCGTTCTGTATTAGTGGAAAACAACTGCTGCACGTCTCCAAAAGTTATTGCCGCTTCCTCTGGAGATGGCCCGTCAACTCGACAATGCTGTTTGTCATGGAGTGCTGGCTTTACGAAATTACGGCATGAAAAAGCGTGCTATTGCTCGGCAGTATGGCATCACTCAAGGTCAGGTGTCAAAGATCCTGAAACGAAATGCTCAGAGGGGTGTCCCTACTCCAATACCGAGGCCAGGACGTCCCCGCAGAACCACAAGGAGGGATGATCGCCAGCTTCACCGGTTCGTCCGCAATGGCCATATAGTCCATGGGCTGGGGTGGTTTCTGTGTGACTTTTATGTGCCCTAAGTTTCTCTTCATATTATTGAAGTGGACCATGTGGGACATCAAAAAAGTGAGGGTGGACATCTGGGAGCCTGGTCGGATTTGAGAAAATAACGTCACAATATCAAGCTTTTGCGTTCATGAGGCGACCAAAAATTTGGGGTAGGGGAAACTAAAATGCTTATAACGCCACAACCATACATGATATAACTGCAAACTACCATTCAAAATATTTGTTTTTATTCACTCTACATGTGACAATATGTAATTATCTGATTATTATGCAAATTTGCTGTCCAGAGGTCAAAAGGTCATGGAAATCGGGGGTTGCTTAAAATCTGACCCACCGGAAGAAAAATGTGAGTTACAGGCTGCCTGTACTACTTGAGAATGTTTGCTGGCTGTCAGAGGTTGCCAAGACATATCTCTATCACATGATATGCATTGTATAAGAATGAACCCTTTTGTAACGTAAACATCAACTTTGATAAATGGTGCTATTTCAGAAAAGCTGATTTTCCTTTGCAGCGGAAGACACATGCCACAAAATAAAGTAATCGAACATTTTCATCAGTATGAATATGATCTATCACCAACTACTTATTTCTTTAAGCCTAAATATCACTTAATTTACTAATTTCTTACAATATTCCCATGTCGTTAACCCACTAAGTCCTAAAACAACCACCTGTAGAGAGGGGGGGGTTGGGGGGGGGGGGGGGGGGTTCGGAACATCCTTAGTCCATTCAGCAAAAATAAACTGCTGAATTTGCTCAGTTTTAGTAATAGTCTAGGTTATTATATCCAAATGAAGGGATACTGCTGACTGTAGTCACTATTCCAAATCATGCCAATTTGATAATGGGAGAAGGAATACATGTAGATGCCAGGAGTACATTTCCACGCATCTGTAAATGTCACATATGAGTTCTGTTCGGTTTTAGATACAACCAGCTGTATTTTTACAGCAAACATTCTCGTCTCCCATGCCTTGGCACTTGCAGAACTTGCAACAATGCAGGTCACTCTTTCGACATGCACATCTCTCTGTCGCACATTTCAAGCAAGTACAGTGCACAGCATATTCCTCGGGAATGGGTCTGATGGCCTTATCTGGATGGAGAAGTTCATCTTCCTCTTCAAATCCGTATAGGAGAGGATTCAACTCAGTCATATTTGCAGAGAGAATTGATGTCATCACATATGTCGCATAATATGCCCTTAGAATATGGACCTTTATGGCATGGCTTGTAGGTGGCAACTTCTCGAGTGGGGTTTTGCTGTGGTGATAATTATGATCCCTGAGTTCATCCATTGTTGTGCAGGTAGTTCCATTCTTTCGGACTTTCACTAGATATGATTCTGCTCTCTCAACTTCATCGTCAGAAGGTCCATTTTGGCTACAACCAAATCCTTGAAGGTAGTCTACTGGGTTTGCTTTAAGGGCCGCTTGCTTTGTGCCAACCTTGCTGGTGTAATCACACCCAGTGAGCGTATGCACAGTGGGAAGGACTTTGCATAGGTCAGGCCCTTTATCTGATGCAAGAGAATGTATTGGAATATATTTGGTAGAGTTTCCACTGCCAGCTTTCAACCACAGTTCATAAAGGCCCTTTTCATGCAGTACATCCCAGTAAAAGAGCAACAGCACAAATACATCAGTGTCTGGGGATAACACCACTAGTCGTTGTATTCCGTGCTCCACAGCATGTAAGGCATGGGGTATAATTCGTGTATCTGCTTCCTCTATATCAATGCAGAGTTCTGGAATGTCCCTGCAATAGCCATCACAACAGGAAAGACATGCGACTTCGACAGATTCACTTGAAAAGCCACTCACAAATACCTTCAGGCTTGAAGGGGTCTCTCGCGCATGCTTTATGGCTGTCTGGTGCAGTAAAATCTCAAGATTATGCTTGTTCCTGTTAGCTGGCCAGAACCGCTCCATCTGAACTGGTAAATAATAATAATAATAATAATGCATTTATTTTATATAGCGCTTTTCAGGAAGCTCAAAGACGCTTTGACAGAGTGCAAAACATAATGCATAGCAAAACATAAAAACAATTGCAAAAAAAGAAGAATCAATAGGGAAATATTCAAAGCACAAAGGAGGGAGAAGGAGAGGAGATAGTCAGGGGTTAGATGCTGTGGGTTAAATGTTGAATGCAGTGTTGAACAGGTGGGTCTTGAGTGATGTTTTGAATGTGGTGAGTGAGGAGGAGTCTCTGATGGTGTGAGGTAGCGAGTTCCAGAGGGTGGGAGCAGCGATGGAGAAGGCCCTGTCCCCCCAGGATCTAAATTTGGTCCGGATGGGGGGGGGGGGGGGGTCAGGAGGTTGGTACCAGCAGAGCGGAGGTTGCGGGTGGGAGTGTGTCTGGAGAGGAGGTCAGCCAGGTAGGATGGGGCCAGGTTATGGAGGGCTTTGTAGGTCAAGAGGAGGATTTTGTACTGGATTCTCTGGGAGATGGGGAGCCAGTGAAGCTTGTAAAGGACGGGGGTGATGTGGTCACGGGTCCGGGAATGGGTGAGTAGACGGGCAGCGGAGTTCTGAATGTATTGGAGTTTATTGGTGATTGTTGAGGGTGAACCATAAAGGAGGCTATTGCAGTAGTCCAGACGGGAAGTGATGAAGGCGTGGATGAGGGTTTCTGCAGCCACGGAGGAGAGGGATGGACGGAGACGGGCGATGTTTTTCAGGTGAAAGAAGGCTGTCTTTGTGATCTGTTTAGTGTATTTGTCGAAGGAGAGGGTTTGGTCAAAGATGATGCCAAGATTCCGGATGTGAGGGGAGGTGGATACTGGGAAACCGTCGATGTTGAGGGCAAAGTTATGGGTGGACTTGGTGAGCGTTTTTGGGCCAATGATGATTATTTCAGATTTATCACAGTTAAGTTTGAGGAAGTTGATTTGAAGCCAGGATTTTATTTCAGTGATGCAGTTTGTCAGGATAGAGTGGGTGGCGGTGGAGATGGACTTGGTGGAGATGAAAAGCTGGATGTCATCGGCGAAGCAGTGGAATTGGAGACCATGACGGCGGATTAAGTGACCGAGGGGGGACAGGTAAAGGATGAAGAGGAGGGGGCCAAGAACTGAACCTTGGGGGACACCTTGGGGGAGGGGAGCAGTGGGGGATTTGCTGTTATTGATGGAGATGAACTGACGTCTGTCAGAGAGGTATGATTTAATCCAAGAGAGGGCAGTGCCGGTAATGTTAAAGGTGGTTTCAAGTCGGGTGAGGAGGATGGTGTGATCGATGGTGTCAAAGGCGGCGCTGAGGTCGAGGAGGATGAGAATGTTGAGGTTGCCAGCGTCAGAGGAGAGGAGAAGGTCGTTGGTGATTTTGAGGAGAGCAGTTTCAGTACTGTGGTTGGAGCGGAATCCGGATTGGAATGTTTCATACAGGTTATTGGCAGAGAGGTGATGTTTGAGTTGAGTGGCTACAGTGCGTTCCAAACCCTTTGACAGAAAGGGTAGGTTGGAGATGGGTCTGAAGTTATTTAGGGTGTCAGGGTTTAGTCCAGGTTTTTTCAGAATGGGGGTAACAGCAGCAATTTTGAGGGATGGTGGGACGATGCCTGTAGACAGGGAGGAGTTTATTGTTGCAATGATAAGTGGAGAGAGAGCAGGAAGGGAGGCCTTGACAAAGCTGGAGGGGATGGGGTCAAGAGTGCAGGTGGCAGTTTTCATTCCGATGAGGAGTTCAGAGAGGTCAGTAGGGGAGACTGGGGAGAATTGAGACAGGGGATGGCAGGATAAGGGGGGGCAGGTGGTTTGAGGGGGAGCGGGTGCGGCGGTGGTCAAGCTGTTGTAGATGTTTTGTAAAGGTGTATCTTCACTGACTGCATTCAGTTCAATCAGAGAGATGGTTTCTTGTCGCTTTCTTTCCGAGTTTTTGATTGAAATGTCAAAGTATGAATCAAAGATATAATCTATTCGATCAGCTCCCTTTGCAGATCTCTGTATGTAGTCTACAATGCCTCCACTAAATTCACCGAAGTTAGTAAATTCTTTGGCAGGCATCTTCCTTACATTAGCCATGACATCCGGAAACTAAAAGTTGATTCTCTCCAGGGTACCATTCGACCAATTCGATTTGCCAATCAATTTGACCGACCTTTGCTTGTGTGGAACGGACTGTGAAAACGATGCGGACTATATTGTCGGATACGACACACAGGACAGTGATGACGAACTCTAAATGGCATATTCTGTAATCGTGTATGTTTGATGCCATTGACTGCCTGTGTATATTTTGTCATTGACTGCCTGTGTAGATGTGAAGTTATACTGACTGCATGTGTATATATGATTTTGCTGACTGCCTGTGTATGTTTGGTGATATGAATTATTGTGACACATTTTGATGTTATTAACTGCCTGTACAAAATGATAACAGGTATTTGATTATGCAACTTATCGCGAATATAAAGACAGTATTTTGCAATTCAAAACCTTTGATTCGTGTCTTACCATTCCCCATAGCACTAATTTGATACTTTCATTGGATTCCTTGTCCCTGAAAATATAGGTTTAGTATATTTTAAAAAGTTTTTAGGGTAATTAGAGGCAGAAATAGAACAAAATATGTATTTTACAGTGGCCATTTTGAAAATCCAAAATGGCCGCCATGCAGGTATCTCTCCAAATGTAAACATTGATTTTTAGTTTCCTTATGCTATAACCTTTCCAAAAATGTATAGGTTTGCTAATCTACCATGATTTTGAACGAAATATAATTTATTGACATAGTGAACCTGACTATTGGTGTCCTTGTGTTTTATACTTCTCCCACCCCCCCCCCCCCCCCCTTCCCATGCCTCCTCCCCCCAAGCCCTCTCCCTCCCACACATCTCCCAGCTCTTAAATGTTGTGTGCTCTCAAGTGTTTGTGTGCTTCCCCTTCTCTTGTCTTCCGCTCCCTCTTTTTATATATTTTCTTTGTCTGGTTGATTTGTTTGTGAAGTACATCACCTCCGACAGGCCGATCCATCTCGATTGCCACGTGCTATGACCACACCACAGGCCTGTGATTCGGTGGAGGCCACTGATTGGGTGGCGCGCCAAGGCTGACGTCATCACCGCGGAGTGATAGGAGGCGCGGCAGGACTTTGGTAAGAGTGAGTGAGTTGCGCGGCAGTTGGTTCGAGTGAGTGAGTTGCGCAGGAGTTGGTTCGCGGTTGTTGGTTTGAGAGGAGAGATCAGCGAGCACCGAACGCGATTCTGAAAGTGAGTTGGTTCAGAGCAGTTGACCAGTTTGGTTCGCAGTTCACGGCTTGAGTTGGCAGTCCCGGTGCGATCCCGAGTTTGGAGAGTCCTGTCCCTGGTTGAGTGGAGAGTTACAGCTCGAGCAGCTCTAGTCCCGGCCGGCAGCCCGAGTGGAGTTTGCTTGCTTCGTGCAGCCCTGCGTTGGACCTTTGGAGCGAGGGACCTCGTGGTGTGCCGTTGAACCGACGAGGCCTGGTGGTGCTCGGAGGCGGACGGAGAGGGCCGCGTTACACTGAAGACGACAAAGACCAGATAAGCCCGAGCTCCGCGGTTACACTTTACACGACGAGACATTTTCTTTCGTATTCCATTCCTTTGTTCTTGTTTCTGAAGTCGGTGTGTGGGATCCCAATTTAGGTTTCTTATAAGATTTATTATCGCGTTTTCCTGTCCTTGCTTTTATTTTGAATAAACCCTTGTATTATTTTGCTGTACATACTTGAACGCAGTTCTCCGTGTGATTGATTCAATAGGTACGGCTGCAGGGCTCTCGCCGCTCCCCTCCATCCCGCTTTGGTTCCGGAGTCCGCCATTGAGTTTTCGCCTCAGGGGCTAAGGCCTTCGCGATGGGCATCCGCGACCGCCTGATATTAATCAAAGACGGTTACACGACAATGTGTGTGTGTGTGTATATATATATACACGAGTATATATATATATACACACACACATATATATATTGTCGCGTAACCGTAACCGTACGTGTGTGTACACATACACACACACACACACACGCACGCACGCGCGCGCACGCACGCACGCACGCGCGCACACACACACGCACGCACGCACGCACGCACGCGCACGCGCGCACACACACACACACACACACACACACACACACACACACACACACACACACACACACACACACACACACACACACACACACAATTTACTTTGGAAGAATTCCCAGGATGAGTTGATGTCAGAGGAGGTAGAGATGGGAGACTAGTCCAGATGATTGATGGCTGCTTGAAGACCGTGCCAGTTGGCCTGAGTGAAATGCCAGACTCGTCGACGCTGAGGAGGCTCTCTGAGAATGGTCAGAGAGATGTCCACTTTAACAAGCACATGATCAGATGAGCCGATTGGAGCAGAAGCAGAGCAGCAGACATTTTCAGGAAAGTTAGTCATAACCAAGTCCAGAAGAGAAGATGCTCCGTTGACTGAGATCCGGGTCGGGAAATAGACAGATTGTGTCAGTCCAAGTGAGGCGCAGAAGTCCTTTCCTGAAGAGCCATGGCTGATGAGAGAGGTACCAACACCCAGCCAACTGGCATGGTGACAATTTAAATCACCACATATGAGGAATAGAGAGTTGGGATGGGTAGATAGAAGTTGGTCCATATTATCAGACAGCAAGATGTAGATTGAGTCATCACTGTTTGGTGGACGGTACAACACACATATGAACAAAAGGTGGGAGCGAAGGGGAAGCCGTAGCCAAAGGTATTCCTGGGGGTGAGGTGGAGAGAGGGCAGTGCAGGGCGAGTGAGGAAGAGTTTTTTATAAAGATAGCAACCCCACCTCCAGGACGAGGCTCAGGTCTATCATACCAGAGGAGGGAGTAACCTGGGAGAGATACCAAAGAATCTGAGACATCATGAAGGAGGAAAGTTTCTGTGAAGCAGATCATGTCTGGTTTGTCAGAAGCAACCTGTATGGAGAGATCAGTCAAGTTTGAGCGAAGGCCCCGGATGTTTGAGGTCCATGCCGTTAATGAAGAGGAAGGGGGAGCATCGGATACAGAACAGGGGGGGGGGGGGGAGCGAGGGGGAGGGTAAGATGTGGAAGAGGAGGAAGAGGTAGGGAGAGCTGTTGAAGGTGTGTCAGAGATTTCAGAATAGCTTGGAGAAAGGGAAGAATGGGCCAGCCAAAAGGTTTGATGGTGATTGGGTGAGGCACAGTGAGGTGTTATTTGAGGAGGGGGAAGAGCGAGGCAGAAGGTTGGGGGAGATGAAGGTGGAAATTGGAAGGGGGAAGAAGCGGGGAGGACACACTTTGAGGAGGAGGGGTGAGAGGGGAGTCCAGGAGGGGAGGAGCGAGGGAGAGTCTCGGAGGGGAGGGGTGTGGGGGTTGTTTAGGAGGGAAGGGGAAAGGGGGGAGATTTGAAAGGGATGGGTGATGGGGAAGATTTGGAGGTGAGTGGTAAGGGGGAAGATTTGAAAGAGATGGGTGATGGGGAAGATTTGGAGGGGAGGGGCAAGGGGGGTAGATTTGGGGGGGGGGGGGTGATGGGGAAGTTTTGGAGGGGAGGAGTGATGGGGAGTTTTTGAGGGAAGGGGTGATGGGGAAGATTTGGAGGGGAGGGGTAAGAGGAAAGATTTGAAAGGGATGGGTGATGGGGAAGATTTGGAGGGGAGGGGTATGGGGGAATATTTGAAAGAGATGGGTGATGGGGAAGATTTGGAGGGGAGGAGTGATGGGGAGTTTTTGAGGGAAGGGGTGATGGGGAAGATTTGGAGGGGAGGGGTAAGAGGAAAGATTTGAAAGGGATGGGTGATGGGGAAGATTTGGAGGGGAGGGGTATGGGGGAATATTTGAAAGAGATGGGTGATGGGGAAGATTTGGAGGGGAGGGGCAAGGGGGTAGATTTGGAGGGGAGGGGTGATGGGGAAGTTTTGGAGGGGAGGGGTGATGGGGAAGTTTTGGAGGGAAGGGGTGATGGGGAAGATTTGGAGGGGAGGGGTGAGATTGGATTTTGAAAAGTGTACGATTAATGAGAAAATGAGTTTCTTGAGACCTTCGAGTCAAAAATACGTTTGAGGACGCTGAAGGAGGGGTGGAGTGCAGGAGAGTTTCAGGAATATAGAAAAGAGGACCTGTAAGAGATGGAATTTTTTTTTGGAATGAATAGATTTGGTGAGCAAGTCGAAAGCATCCTTTTATAGAAGAAGAAGAAAAAGGTGTTATAATATACGACAGAATACAGTTCTTCAGGGGAAAGTTTAAACATTTTTAACAACGTGATCACGTGATCACGAACAACGTGGTCGAAGAACGAAGAACAAATATGAACAACGAATAAACGAATAAGAGCAGAGAAGGAAATATTGTTTTGTTTTTTGTTTTTTTTCTGAGTTGAGGTTTTAAACAAGGAAGTATGGGGTGAAAGACTGGGACAAAAAACAGGGAACGGAAGTAATTGCAGCGCATTCGACGAACCGCTGAGAGAAAAACAAGGCCTCAAGGTTGGACACGGAAGCCTACTAGGCCTCAGAATATGTGACACGAATTAACCGACGATTTTGTATACAGGTATGAAAAATTAACACCAAGAATCTGACTAAAGACACACTCTAAGTATACACACTGAAAGATACTGTTACGGACCGCGGATAAGATGTTGATTTGCCGAGCGGATGGTGCCGCGGCCCTAACAGTTACCCCGACTAACCCGATTCCTGGACGTTGGCCAAAATCACTCCACAGATATTCAATAGGGAAAAGACAAAGGCGACACGGATGTGAAGAAGAAGAAGAGGAAGAAGCAGACAAAAAGGTTTGAAATGCTACTAAATTTATTCCTACTATTTACACAATCAAAGAAACCAAGGAGAAGGAAGGATAATAAAACAATTTACAGAAGAAATCAGAGACACAGTGAAAATACTAGCTTATCTAACAGGCTTAACTTATTCCCTGGACAGAACAAACAAAGACGGACTCACACGGGGAATTGCAGAGTGGATTGGCTGGAAGGAGGTGGGTGGCTGGAGGGGGAGGAAGGCACGGAGCTGGCTGGAGCTTGATCCCGCACGGGACGTCGGGCTGGACCTCGACGGCCGCCGATGCCACCGATCCTGTCGTGTGCGCGGGATCACGGGTCGGAGCTGCTTGGTGGAGCCGACGCGCTGGTGGGGGGTCTGGCGTGACGAGTTCTCTCCTCTCTCTTTCTTAGTCCAACCCAGTCCAACAACTTCCTCTCTTGCCTCGTCCAACAACAACTTCCAGGCTTTTCGGTGTTCTGATCTCCTCCCTCCTCGACTCTCTCTGGGGGCCTCTGCCTCGGGTTATACAAGCCCCACCCTTGACCCTTTTGCGAACCTCCCCCAAACGTTCTCTCTCCGCCCTCTAAAGCCAACCCCTCGTTCTGGGTTGGTCGGCAAGGGCTGGTTCACTCCTCCCCTCTATGACGAGGTGGAGACACGCCCTTCTTCCCCGACCTTGCCTCGTGGCCAATGGTGGTTTTGGGGGCGATTCGCGCTAGCCTCAGCCAAAGGGCAGCAATGGCAATGAAGAAAACCGCCCAAAATGCAGTTGGCAATTGCAGCAAAGTGGACGGCAGATGAAATGCAGCAAAGTGGCTAAACCTGGCACTTGGAAGATGCCATGACGGAGGGATCTACTTTATTTAATGCAGTGCAATGGAGTGTCAAATTAATGGAAGACAAATCCTTAGCCTAATACACATAATAAGGATATAACTACTGAACAGGGATATATGGTGTCCTTTGTGTATGCTTTATGGAATTAACTACGGGAACGCCCTTTGACCTTTATTCAACAACAAATGCAGGAAGGAGGGTGACATTTTACAATTCACTACACAACAATAAAAAAAAACAACATTCTCATATCCACAACACTGCACCCTCCTCCCCTTAGGCACGTCCCGGGCCTATGAACTTTTACCTTAGTGTTGCACGTAGGTGTAGTTCCCTCTACATTTAACCTGACCCTGAGTGCGACAGTTTTAAAACATAAATAAATATGTCCCGCTGCTCCATTGCACCCTGCCTAACAGATTCACGCCCACAGCTAACCGAATTGCGGAATGGCCTTCAAACTATACATTTACGGTGGGGGCGCATTATTTACAATGACTCTACTTTTATTTACAAAACGTAACCCAGGACCTGTGATCGTTCTTTTAGGGGGGGGGAGACAGTCTGCCCTGCATCGATGCACCATGCAAGCACCCAAAGCACCCTCAAGCACCAATCGGTGCACAGTCACCACAGTTCAATGAAAAATAACCAAACAACCCCTAACCCTGCTGGTGGTCTCTTGCTCTTCGGCTCCCTCTGCTGGCTATTTGTTCTTCCAGATGTTGTCTTTCTTTCATTTTCTTACTGGCGGCCTATTGGTGGAAATAAAATGCACCCGTGTCCATTTTTATTTATTTATGGCCCACAGGGGCCGACTATATATGGTTCACCTGTGGGGCATCGGTGCCCTGTGGCCAAGGTCCGCCAGCAAGATTTCGGGCCTTCAGGGCCGGTT
The DNA here is from genome assembly GCF_964187855.1 of Myxine glutinosa. Taxonomy (NCBI): domain Eukaryota; kingdom Metazoa; phylum Chordata; class Myxini; order Myxiniformes; family Myxinidae; genus Myxine; species Myxine glutinosa. The sequence continues at coordinate 18,112,070 of NC_136266.1, forward strand.
CCAGCAGAGGGGCCATGCCCCAACCCATGGGGTCCATAAGTGGTGCTCAGCCACAGACATGTGGTCCATAATGTGGTGCATCGATGCAGACAGCTGGTTCTGGGAGTTCCGGGCGCACAATGGCGGACTCACGCACGCTCCCCTCGATGCCCAGTGGCGCACAGGTCCTCATGTGGGACACAAGGGGGGAAAAGACAGATGAGCGAGGGGTAAGGTCTCAAGGGTACACATCAAACAAGGCAATGCAAGGTGAAGTGCGTACAGAGAGCGAAGTGAGAAAGCTCGTCCCTACCGTACGTCACCCCCCCTGTCACCTACTCTACCCTTGCCCTTACCCCATATTTACAACAATCTACACCTTTACAAATTCGTCACTACTGTCACGTCTCCCCCATATTTTTCCTACACCAAATTCGTCACCACAATCCCTCTAACCAAAATTTGCCATCACCCAATTCATCATCAATCCTCATAAGGAGGAAGAGATGGAACATCAGCACAATGTCACACCCACGTCATGATGCGTCTCACATTCCAAACATTTGCATCAAAATAATAAAAACATGGCATGGTGTGGAGCAGCGTCACCCCAAGTGAGTGGATGTAGATGGTGCGAGGAGATTTTCATCCTAACTACTTTCTCAATGACATTAACACACTTTACACTACCCGGGGTCTTTCCCTGCCAATCCATTGGCCAACTTACACTATGGGTTCTAAAAACCAATTCCCATTGACCAAACTGTGGTGCTTCTCAATTTGGGGTCTCACTCCCCCGATTCAACTCCCTGTGCTCTTGCACAATTTCCGGGCTGGGTCGTGCAGCTCTCCCAGCAGGTCTACCCACCTGCACACCTCCACCACTGTAGTTGCCACCCGAGCTTACCTAGCTCCTCACCCTAACCTATCTAATTGGGGAAGGCCCCTCCTGGCTCTGTCACCCCTTCTTGGTGCCCTCTGGCACTGGGCTACCCGGGTCCGTCCTCCGGATCCTCGGGCCCCATCCACAACAACTCTACCGGCTCCCAGAGCCCACCTGCGGCCTCACCTGGCCGACATCCTCACAGTGGTGGAGTGCCCAAACCAACTACACACACTAACAGGCTACACGCCCAGCCATTTCCACGTCACTAATGCATCCATCCAAATACCATTCTTTCACCTCGCACCACAGATGCCAATATCCAACCACAATTTACCTGTACCCTCTACCTCACACTTAAACTACCCTCCCCGGGTATTCGTGATGGGGGTCCACTCTTCCCCCATTCACACCTCCGCACCATCCACTCCACTCCACAGTTTCCATCATACTCACCCCACGACCATCCATTCCAATACTCCATATACTCCACACTCCAGGTAATCCATACAACCATTCTCCACACACCTACAGTTGCACACCTGTGCAATCACACCTGGTGCCACCTGCACCCTCCTTCCTTCCTGGACCATTTGGTCAACACCACTCATCACCATCACTCCCTAATACACTGGTCCATACACCTGTCCAGTTGCACACCTGTGCAATCACACTACAACTCACAATCATTTACTCATACCCTGCTCAATACACTAGAATACACCTCCAACACTCACACGGCATCATCTGAACTACCTGTTGCCCTGCTAACTTAGTGCTCCCCATCTTCCCTTTAAACTAAGCACATACCACGTCATTATCATCCACACTAATCTACCTGCGTCCCCACTACAGGTATCATTGTCACTACCTAACCTTAACGTTACCTAAGGTCATCTTCTAGGTCCCTACACACTATATCCTAACCCTCCCGGGCTAGTTTTCACTGCCATAAACCCCATAAAACTAGTGCTCCTTTGCCCCCGCTGTGAGAGATGGCAGAGTTGCCATCCCATCACATCGGGCATCTCCCACTATAAATTTTGCTCGTCCAAATTCAACAAATCAAAAATTTGCCAATCACTGCCAATTCTATTCACTTTTCTAAATTTCGGATCAAAAACACTATCATCATCATCACAGTCCGCTTTATCTGAGCCTCGGTGCGTCGTCACGTCATTAAAACTCGGCTTTTCGGGTGGTTTGGTCGCCTTGGTTGGATCCGTCCGGCATTCACGACTCTGGGGAGGAGGCATGCTCGGGCCGAGGTTCCACGCATCATCGCGGCTCGGTACCTTGCGGTCTCGGGCCCGATGGCTGAGGCTCGCCCGGTCGGAACCCCGTCCCCACGAGGGGGCACCGTTCCGCTTCCTCCCACTCGCCCTTGAACCGGACCGGTCGCCTCGCCCGACAGGGCCCGGACTCGACCGTGCAGGGCGGGGCCAAGCCCGAATCGGCAACGACGCTTCGAAGAGAAGCGACGCAGCATCGATCCGCGCCGGGCCTTGCATCCAACAAAGCGCACCGCGCCCCGAGTGCTCGCATCGGCTATCCGTCGCCCGAAACGCTAACCCGTCCAATGTCGATGCTTTACTCGCATGCCCACACGCACACGCGACCCTTTTGACACTCACAAAACCCGGCGTTCCAACGCCGTCCGTATATTCCACACACTCCATCCATTCCACCAACGCACTCCCTGTTACACACCACACCTCTCACGCACACTCGCCGTTCGCACACTCCCTTAACACACCTCGCGCACCGTCTTGCGCACTCTCCCTCGGTACGTACTCCGTACCACTCACCATGGGCGTGCACTCTTGCATCCACCCACTACCGCGCTGAGATGTGCTCCCTCGCACTCGCGCCACAACCAACTCAGGTGTGCTTTCTCGCACACCCTCGCCGTTCATCCCATACGTGCATCCTCGCACCCGCTCCACCACCAACGCACTCTTCGTGTCACACTCCGTACACCCCGACGTGCATTCTCGCTCGCACTCGGTTTCACTCCCACACTTTATAACACACCCACTCGCCGACGCACACTTTTTCCTCACACGCGTGCCATTTCCACTCACACGGGACCCTTCACCAACGCCCGGGTGCCATATTGACCCCAATCGCGCGACAATTCTCTTCGCGCCAAACATCCTCCTGCAAAATCTCCCCGCACAATACACAGCACGACTCACATGGGGGATTCCCTTCTCCACGCGCACCTGCAAATCTTTATAAGGATTAGCAAGTACGGCATCAGGATGTGCATTCAGACTCTGAGCAATTTCCATTCCTTCCTCCGACTGTTGCTCTTCTACGTCTGTCGTTTCTTCAATTTTAATTCCCAGCACTTTTGCTCTCTTTATTCACCACGACGACCGCTGGCTTTAATAAAATTCCCTCTTCTACCTCAACGGTCGCCGGTTGCCCTTTACCCCGGGTCGCGATTTCTACCCCGGTCCAGTTACCCGTGCTTTTCTCCACTTCGCTCAACCAGTGCTCCTCGACCCGCTTTACCTCGTCGTGCACCCTTGGGACCCTTTCGCTCAACCTGCGGTCTCTGTCCCTCTCCACTTCCCTTACTTCATATGAGACTCTGTCCCTCGCCAGTCCCTCATTATCGGCCCTCATTTCGTTCGTTATTGCTTCAATTTGGTTTGTCGTTAAGGTTTGTTTGCGGGGAAAAATGGAAATTGGAAAAATGGCCTCTAAAGGTGGTTATATTTATATTTATTGCTTCAATTTGGTCCACCATTTCTCCCATTTTGGCTTATAGCCCCATATTCGCCATTAGTATGGCTGCACTAATCTGCGCCACGAGGTCCCGCACATCAATTCCCCCTATTTGCGCAGCGGGCGCGGCTACCCCGCGCTCGTGCGAGCTGCCACTTTGTGCGTCTGATACCACGTGCGCGAGAGCGCCATTTTGTGCACCTGATACCTCCTCAACCACCTCCTTATTTCTCTCCTCCATTTCTTCCCTCTGATCCTGGGTTACCCCTAACCCCTCTTCTAGCTCACCCACCTGCATCCGATCGCCTTGACTAGCCATGGCGCGATTTTCAAATTTAAGTTTTTATAAAACGAATTTCGGCCCACTCGTAATTTGAGCGCACTAAGCGCTTCAGGTCCGTTCTCGCTCCTGGCACCAATTGTTACGGACTGAGGATAAGATGTTGATTTGCCGAGCGGATGGCGCCGCGGCCCTAACAGTTACCCCGACTAACCCGATTCCTGGACGTTGGCCAAAATCGCGCCACAGATATTCAATAGGGAAAAGACAAAGGCGACACGGATGTGAAGAAGAAGAAGAAGAAGAAGAAGAAGACAAAAAGGTTTGAAATGCTACTAAATTTATTCCTACTATTTACACAATCAAAGAAACCAAGGAGAAGGAAGGATAATAAAACAATTTACAGAAGAAATCAGAGACACAGTGAAAATACTAGCTTATCTAACAGGCTTAACTTATTCCCTGGACAGAACAAACAAAGACGGACTCACACGGGGAATTGCAGAGTGGATTGGCTGGAAGGAGGTGGGTGGCTGGAGGGGGAGGAAGGCACGGAGCTGGCTGGAGCTTGATCCCGCACGAGAGTCAAGATGGTTGAACGGTTGGTTGAACGGTTAGGGGGTATGGTTGAACATCTATCTATAATTCCAGTAATCTCTGTGTGTCTGTGTGTCTGTGTGTCTGTGACCGCTGTTTCTCGACAACCACGGGTCCGATATACTTTTAACTTGCCAGGTATATTGCTGGGGACCCGAGGATGTGCCTTTTCAAGGTTTCATATTAATCGGACAATTACTTACCGAGCTATGTCCAAAAAACGATTCAACCAATCAGAGAGCAGCGAGCTATCGCGTGTGCCGAACGTGGCGGACACACTCTGCCTCGGATGGCACATTTGAGAGCGTATTCATTTATTTCACGTTTGCAAACTATGTTGGCGCTATGTTGGCGTTAAACTATGTTTTAAAACTAATAAAAACCCCGGGGGGATTGTCACTGTACTCGCAAGCCGTTCGCCGTTCGCTTTGGCGTTGCGAATGAACCAAAACATTTCATGCACCAAACCATTTCATGAAAGCGTTCACCGTTCGCTTTGGCGTTGCGAATGGACCAAAACATTTCATGAACCAAACCATTTCATGTAAATAGAGGGGGGGATATAATTTTAGATATAGATATAGTACGGGCATGCCCTAGTATTTTGAACTTTGCCAAAATATGTGCCCCAAACAACCACCATATTACAAAGTAATGATATATTCCAATGCAGTGGTTCCTTGCGAAGATTTTGAGGGGTCAAATGTTACTCTGGGAGTTTTCATTTTTGAAATATTGACAAAAATGTACAATGTGAATTCTGAACTCGAAGCGATTTCGACCACTTTTTCACTAGATTTAACATATTTTTTGTCATTATATCAAAAATTTGATAAATAACCCCCACAAATGTTCTATATTTCTATTACTATATTAGTTGGCATCCAGTATGCAAATTATTGGCACTCTGTGGTTCTTAAAAACATATTTATTCCAATTTTAGCAAATATCACATTTTTTGGCGAAGCGAAGCGGGCGTATAATAATATTTCGGGTGATAACACAGAGATGGCCGAGAGTTATACACTGCTATCACTTTTTTTTCATATCTAGGGACATATATCTTGCTAAAAATCACAATGAGCCTTACTCCATCTGTATGGTACCGACCAACCCCCTTGGCTCATAGCCTACTACCGTAAATACATGCCCACGACATCAACAACGAAATGGAGATGTATTAGTTACCTAACCTTAGGGCCAGACAATCAATATAGAAGATAGTTTTGGGATAAACCCAACAGAGCCTGCAGAATGTGTCCCGCAGAGTCCTGGAAGGTCAGGCAAGTGAATGTCCTGTGCTGCTCAGAAGAGGAGAGAGGAGGGCGTGGCTCCGGCCTCGACTGAGTCCGCGATTCGGGCATTTATCACGGGCAAATTGCAACAGCCTTTTGTGTGCCAGTCAGGGTGGTCTTCTGCCACTTCCTATGTTGCCCTCACGTTAATGGCCTTGGGCCCGTGTAGCATTAATGCCATGCCTCGCCACACCCCTCTCACTCACCTTCTCACTTGCACGCCGATGCCATCCTCCCAACAAAGCTAACACCGCTAGCTTAAAACTAATGCTAAAAGACACATCTAAGACCGATTACAGAGAGTAAAACAGCAAAAATGGGGTCAAAAAGGCTGATAATTTTAGACGCCAATATTGGGATGGTGGACGACGTCTAACTTGATATGCAAGCGACATATATCTAATAATGCAATTTATTATGTCACGCTTACTCTTGGCATTCATTTAAGGATATAACTGCTCCATACTGAATCACCTTTGGAGGCCATTTTTCTCCACAGAGTGGGGGTTGGCCTTTTTTTGGGCACCGTGGTCCCCTTTTTACCTTCGCAAAAGCGGAAGGTTATGTTTTGATCGCTGTGTATTTATTTGTATGTCTGTGTGTGTGTGTGTGTGTGTGTGTGTGTATGTTATTCGCATAACTCAAAAAGTATTCAACCGAATTGCATGAAATTTGGTGGGATGATTGGTTATTATACGGGACACATTTGATTAGATTTTGGGAGCAATCGGGTCAAAGGTCAAGGTCAAGGTCACGAAAAGGTCAAAATCGTATTTTTACCATAGCGCGGTCAATTTTTATCCAATTGGCATGCAACTAATGCCAAAATGTTCAGAATTCAATGCCCGATCTTGTTTGTCATAACTCGGTCAATTCTTATCCGATTTGCATGAAATCAGCACCAAACTGTTCACTGTTCTGTTCCCTACACTCCCATGCCAAGTACAGAACAGTAGCTGCGGCAAAGGTATGCGCTCTACCGAGTGCCCGTTCTAGTTGAAGCAATGTTTTACGGCCGGATGACCTTCCTGCCGCCAACCATGTTAGTCGCTTCTTGCGACACACAGGGAATTACCAGTGAACTGGTACTCAATTTGCCTACCTCAGAAGGATAACAGGCTGAGTCAACCCCCCTGGTGTTCATTTAGCGATCGACCGGGATTCAAACCCAGGATCCTAGGATCCCAAGCCGGCACCCGAACCGCTAAGCTAACACAGGGCTCAACTGCTCTATACGAAGCATCATTAATCCTCTACCAGTCATTTCCACAACAATTTTATTGTTGGTTTTTGGTCAGGAATATCAGACAAAAATAAATAAATAAAGATGAAATATGTTGTGCATAGCATGTGAAATCCCTAAAATATGTTGTTGACCATTGGCCTATGTTGACCTCAAAAATAAATGGTGCTCGAATTCAGTGATCTGACATGCAAATCCTCTCCAAATTTCAAGTCAATCAGATGAAAATTGACGATTTTTAAAGAAATTTGGCCGATGTCGACCTTTTCACCTTTCGACCTCAAAAATAATTGATGGTTGAACTAAGTTGACAGATGTGCAAATCCTGTTCAAATTTTAAGTCAATCGGATGAAAATTGAGGATTTTAGAAACTTCACCCAAGTTGTTGACCTTTGGCCAATGTTTATCTTTGACCTTTTGACCACAAAATCAATAGGCTTCTTTTGACCAACTCTACCATTTGGTGACGTTTTGTAAAGATCGGTTTAAAATTGTGACCTGGAGGCGACTGACATACAGACAAACAGACAGACAGAATAACGCACAAAACTAAACTGTACTTGAAAAATCTTCGATTTTCGCAAGTAATAAACATCACATTTTGTTTTGACAAAACAGCAAATACACACACTTACTGATCCTGCACCATCTCGCGGAACTGGCTGGAGTCCTGAGAGAGGTCCAGGTTGTTATACATGACCGGAATGTCCACCCTAAGTGTAAAAATGATTTTAATGTCAGTGACACACCTTTGATGCCAGCCAAAATCAGAAAGGAATAAAATAATGTCAAGTTAGATACTTCCTGCTCTAGCAACAGCAATTATGTACCTCTTGGTAGCTAGCATCTCCTGCTGGTGCTCTGTAAGCACCCGTTTCTGCTGCTGTGGTGCTGGAGGAATGAACACAAAGTCTTGAGACTGTTCCTCTTCAATCATAAACTTCTGCTGGGGGTTCTTTGGCAACCACGTACTCCCCTATTAGCAGGAAGAGGATTTCAGTGCGACATCAACAGGCTAAGTGATTAACAGTTAACCAGACAAAAGTAATTTTGCGATAAAAATAAGAACTTTTGCCTGCCATTCTAAAATAGAATGAAGGAAAGCTTTTGGAAAAGTCTCCAAAAAAAGGTCAAATCTACTTTAATCTCCAAGAAAGCTAAAGACCAAAGCCATGTACAATATGCATCACAAAGCTTCACCATAAATTGTAGTCCAAAAATGATACCCAAATGTATTTTCCTGCTCCACATGGTTACTGAAGGGAGTTTCATCAAAGTTGAATTCCAAGGAAATGGACAGCAAGCCTGTCAGGATTCAAGTGTTTGTAGGTTAAAGCCAGACTCACAGAGTTAACTTTGCCATGCCGTGCCATGCCAGCATTCGGTGGTTTGTCCAAGTCAGGTGGAATCAAGACTGCGTTCTCCTTCATAGAATCCAATACTGCCCTGATGAACACGTATCAGGCGGGCATTTACATTTGGAATGTTTCGGATTTATGCGAGCGGGAAAAGGGTACATTACATAGTGCTTGCATTTTAGGCCACCGAAGCAGTCTTGTATACCAACCACCCTTATACACTGTAACAAGACGACATTGCGTCACAGTTTAGGAGATGAAGGCTTTATTGATCAGTACATAGCCATTATAACGGCCTCTTCTTCATCCCGATACACATGCCACTCCCTCTCATGCTATATATCAATACATTTCATGGTTTTACAATATTCAAGGATGCAATTCAATTTAAATCACGTGATGTTTCTCCGCACAATCACACTCCGCACATGAAAAAGCTGAATGCCTCAACTCTGTGTTTGCCTCTAAATCGTGTGTCCCAAACGCATCCCTCTCTGTACCCACCGTACCCAGTCGTACCCAGCTGCTCCTGGACTCCGTGTCCTTTCCTCCTGACAAGGTGGAAAAGTTTCTGTCAACCCTCGACACTGATTCTGCAACTGGTCCTGACGGCATCAGCCCACGGGTCCTAAAATCATGTTCTTCCGTTCTTTCACTCCCTCTTTCTGTTCTCTTCACCCTCTCTTTTGCTCAAGGTCATCTGCCATCTGCTTGGAAATCAGCCAACATCACCGCTTTGCACAAAAAAGGTGCAAAAACAGATCCCAGCAACTACAGACCAATCAGCCTTCTCCCAATCATCAGCAAAGTCATGGAATCCATCATTGCTTCAGATATGAAATCTTTCCTCTTCTCCAATGGCTTGATCTCTGATCATCAATTTGGTTTCAGACCTGGTCACTCTACTCTGGACATGCTGCTTCTGCTTTCTCAACAATGGATGGAGGTCCTCAATGCCAAACAGGAAATTAGAGCCGTCTCCCTTGACATTTCACGTGCCTTCGATACGGTCTGGCACCCTGCTCTGCTCACCAAACTCTCCTCCTTTGGTATCCATGGAAATCTCCACGCATGGCTGGCGGACTTCCTCTCTGGTCGTAGTCAACGTGTGGCCCTGAATGGGTTTCTCTCATCTCCTCTTCCTGTTCAGGCTGGAGTTCCCCAAGGTAGTGTTCTGGGCCTTGTGCTTTTTCTGGTCTTCATCAATGATCTCTCTGACTCTCTTGAAAATCCTCTCTATCTCTTTGATGACGACTCTACTCTCTGTCGCTCCATTCCTCATCCCTCAGATCGGCAGTCTGCAGCCTCCTCACTCTCTGCAGACCTGGACAAAATCACAGACTTCGCAAACAAATGGAACATGTCTTTCAATCCTGATAAATCTCACACTCTTACGATGTCTCTCCGAAAAGACTGACTGGAAAACCCTCCCATCCACTTTCTGAATAATCCTCTCCAAGAAGTTCTGTCACTCAAGCTTTTGGGTCTCACTATTTGCCATGATCTTTCCTGGGAAAACCACATTTCAAATCTGGCCTCCAAAGCCAGTCGCCGACTGGGCATCCTCCGTCGTGCGAAGTCCTTCCTTGGCACACCTGAGCTCCTCACCACATACAAGGCTTTCATCCGCAGCTCTATGGAATACTGCTCTCCCCTCTGGTCTGGTGCTCCTGCCTCACACCTAGCCCGTCTTCACGCTGTTGAAACCAAAGCGTTCATAATCATTGGAATCTCCCGCGATGAAGCTAACTCCAAGGGCCTTTCACTCACTCACCGCAGGCAGGTTGGTGGTCTTTCCGTCTTCTACCGACTCCTCTCTGGCCTTGCCCCCCCCAGCCCTCTCTGGGCTCTGTCCCCCAAATATTCCTACAGGTCGCACAAGATCTGCCTGCAACCCTCTTATGGTTAAACTGCCAAAATCAAGACTTTCTGCTCACCTTCACTCCTTCATTCCTCTTTTCTCCCACCTCTGGAACAAACTCCCTCACTCTCTTCAATCCCACTCCACCCTCCAGGTCTTTAAAACAGCTGCTCACCACCATCTCTTATTCTCCCCCATCCAAAACCTTGATCTTTTCTACCCCCGCTAATTTCGGTCCCCTTGTGTTTTATACCTCCCCCCCCCCTCCCCTTCCCCTTCCCACGCCTCCTGCCCCCAAGCCCTCTCCCTCCCACACTTCTCCCTGCTCTCAAATGTTGTGGTTGTGTGCTTCCCCTTCTCTCCCCATCTTGTCTTCCGCTCCCTCTTTTTGTATATTTTGTTTGTCTGGTTGATTTGTTTGTGAAATAAATGTTAGCTCTTTCACGAGCCTCGATTCAGTATACAACAACAAAAAAAAAAAAGGTTTAAAGAGATTTAAAGGCGTTACAATATATGTACAGATATCTGGAGCATTGAGAACCCTGTATAATCAGACAATTATAAACAAACAGACAAAAATAAAACCACAACAAGAATGGGTATTTCCTTTGAACAATCACAAGTCCGAATGTGACGTCGACATCAGAGTTAAACTCACTTGAACTGTACAGAGCATGTCCATGTGGGCATCTTGCCAAACGTGTCGTTCCAAAATTTTGCATTATTGCATTGAAGGTCGTGTGACTTTCCTCCAAAAACTTGGCACAGCAAGGGTTCGAGGACATCCAGTAAGGTGGCATCATAAGGTCCTTTGTAGCAGTCTTTCAAGCAGCTTGAAATGTCAGACCATAGTTGGTCTAACTGTAAGAAAGAAAAGCAGACCAAATGCATTGATGCAAGCAGGAAAAGGAAAAAAAAAATGCAAAAAGTATAAATAAGTCCATGTAGAAGGATGTGAGAAAATGCAAAGGAAATCAAACATTAACGTGAGATTGAAGTTTTATTGAGATGCAGATGAAACAAAGGAGGATCAAAGGAAGACAGATCAGATGAGGAGAAATTTAGGTTTCTGGAATATTGCGGAGATAAAGACCGAATTAAATATGTAGACCTTTTTGGGGGGATAAAAACCCGAGGCTCGTGGAAGAGTTAACACATAAAACACAAAAGCATAAACAAACAGAAACACACATGACCATAATAAAGGTAGAGGGAGACAAGAGGGGGAGAGAGAGAGGGAAGCACAACAACATTGGAGAACAGGGACATCGGGAGATCTGTGGAAGGGAGACGGCTGGGGCTATCGGAATCCGTCCATGGACACTACAAGGGCTTTCAGGAAACAACAACAACACAACAGGCATTTTAAGGAAATTTTCCCTGCAAGAGCAGGGGTTAGCCTTGCGGTCCCCATGACAATCTTCTCCATTTTGCCCTATTTTCTGCATCTCCCCTTGTTAACCCCCTTGCTCGCATTTCTTCTTCGACCATCTTCAGCCAAGTCTTTCTCGGTCTTCCCCGTCCTCTACTTTCTTCCACATTCATTTCCATCACTCTTCTCAACCAGGCACTTTCATCCTTCCTCAACACATGACCAAACCATCTCAAACTGTTTCTCTTCACAGTATCCATCACAGGCTCTATTCCCATCATCTATCGCAATTCATCATTTGTCTTCCTCTCTCTCAACGATACTCCACACATCCACCGAACCATTCGCATTTCCACCCTTTCCAGCCTTCGTTGCTGCTCTGCATTCATTACCCATGTCTCGCTCCCATAAATCATAACACTTCTCACACATGCAGCACACACCTTTCCCTTCAGCTTCAACGACACTCCCCTCCTCGTCAACATGCCACTCAGTTCCCGAAACTTCTTCCATGCACATCTCACTCAAGCAACCGTTGCCGAATCTGATCCACCTTCTCCATTCAGCATGTCTCCTCGGTAACAAAATGTTTTCACACCTTCCAGCTTCACGCCATCTCCAAGATCCAACTCAACATTTCCTCCATCTGCAGCTCCCTTTGTGCACACCTTACACTTGAATGTAGCTGCCACACTGGTTAATGACCCTCTCAAACCACTACATTTTTGATGAACCCACTCAGCGCACATTGTACATTGAATGGAATTCACTCCGACACCCTTCCTGCACACAGCACACGGCCACTTCCCAGTTCTTTCCACCTCACCACATGCTTTACCACTTGCCATCACCTTCGTTTTTCCGATATTCACCTTCAGACCTTGTCCATACATTCCTTCCACTTGTTCATCTTCTCCTTTGGTGCATCCATACTTTCTGCAATCAACACCAGATCATCTGCATACAACAACTCCCACGGTAAACCCTACTGCCTCACAATAAAAAGCATGTCTGTCGTTCCTCTTCCTGGCATAAATCCAAACTGCATTTCGTCAATTTTCACTTTCTTCCTTGTCCTCCTCTCCAACAGCCTTTCCAATACCTTCATTCCATGCTCCAATAACTTTATCGCTCGATACGAGCCACAGTCCAGAGAGGAAATGCTTTCAGGAAAGAAAACGGCATTTGAAGAAGGTGGATTTGGGGTGTATTAACGGGGGTAGAAAACATCAAGGTTTTGGATGAAAGATAAGAGATGGTGGTGAACAGCTATTTTGAAGACCTGGAGGGAGGAGTGAGATTGAAGAGAATGTGAGAGTTTGTTCCAAAGGCAGGAGAAAAGAGGAATGAAAGAGTGAAGGTGAGCAGAGAGTCTTGATTTTGGCAGTGTCACCAGAAGAGGGTTGCTGACAGATCTTGTGGTCCTGCAGGAATGTTAGTGGGACAGAGCACAGACAGAGCATGAGGACCGAGGCCGGAGAGGAGTCGGTAGAAGACATAGACCACCAACCTGCCTGCGATGAGCGAGTGAAAGGCCCTCAGAATCAGCTTCATCGCGGGAGATACCAATTATTCTGAAAGCTTTGGTTTCTACAGCGTGAAGCCGAGATAGGTGCTAGGAGGCAGCTAGGAGGCAGGTGCACCAACCCAGAGGAGAGGGCAGTTCTCCATGAAGCTGTGGATGAAAGCTTTGTATGTGTTGAGGAGCTCAGAAGTGCCCAGAAAGCACTTCGCACGACGGAGGATGCCCAGTCGGTGACTGGCTTTTGAGGCCAGCTTGGACATGTGGTTTTCCCAGGAAAGATCATGGCTGATAGTGAGACCCAAAAGCTTGAATGACAGAACTTCTTCGAGAGGATTGTTGAGAACGTAGATGGGAGGGTTGTCCAGTCGGTCTTTTCGGAGAGACAAAGTGAGAGTGTGAGATTTGTCAGGATTGAAAGACATGTTCCACTTGTTTGACGAGTTTGTGATTTTATTCAGGTCTGCAGAGAGTGAGGAGGCTGCAGACTGCCGATCTGAGGGATGAGGTATGGATCAGCAGAGAATGGAGTCACCAGCAAAGAGATAGAGGATTTTCCAGAGAGTCGGAGAGATCATTAATGAAGACAAGAAAAAGCAGAGAAAAATACCTTGATCTTGTTACAGGAAAATATGTTGTTAAAGGAAAAATTAGACTCAAAGTGACATTAAGTGGATAAATAAATCAGCGAGAACGAGAACGGCACATGGTAGAGCGCATACCTCTGCCAGGCTGAACAGTTTAAAATTTTTACTGAACTGATCGGCCAGATCGAGATCACCTGACCGAAATCTAATTGGCTTGTTCTTGTCACCAAAACAACCATCCACCGAGTTTTGTCATAACTCTTCAACTACCTTTTCAGATATCGCGTTATGTATAGTTTTCGGCCCCATCTTTCAATGGTGATGAACCCCTTGGAAATTTTGAAATTCTCATGTCAGCATCTGGATTCGGGTCTTTACAAAAATCGAATGAACCCATCCTTTTCACACACCCAACCTATCCCCCAAGTTTTGTCGGAATCCGTCCATGTTTTGAGATATCCTGCTCACAGACAAACAGACAGACAGGGGTGAAACATAACCTCCACTCACATTTGGTGGGAGAAGTAATTATGGTTTTTGATAGGGGCAACTCACTAAATACCCAACTGTCTAAAATCTTAATCATTCAAATTCAGAATCTTAATCATTCAGAACTCTGACCCTGAGGATTATCCTGCCTGGAGGAATGCGATCACACACTAATCAATTTGTTTTTGAAGGAGTGGATCTATATTACTTTCACCTGGGGTCTTTCATCTTCCAGTTGAATATAAATGAATCGCCTCAGGCATTAATTTTAATGTTTATCAAAACCATGATTTGCACAAATATCCAATGACAAGCATTTTCATACCATCTTCTACGGACAAGAACACACTTTACATGCAAAACTCATTTATACTGGACCAAAATATTGGAATTCCCCTGACCCAAGCCCAAGTGTCAAAGTATTCAAAAATAAGCTGAAGTTGCATTTGTTACACTAGAGAAATACCCGTGCTACACACGGGTGGGAGGCCAGAAGCCAACAGGCAATGCAGATACGGTGAATGCTAAAGCATGAAACCAATAAATTCCACATTCCTGTAGCACCTTCAGTCGCACGTCAGGCATGGACAGCAAGTTCGTGAAGGACTTCCATGAAAAACGTACCTGTTCGCAAACAAATGGGTACGTTCACGTGGAGAAACATCGATCGTGGATCCGTGGCGTTTCTGCATATGGCGATGGCGAAATATCAGAAATTGAAGGCTTTTTTATTTTAAACGATTCATATTGTAACGAATTTGAGAAAGTGTAAAGAATGTGAGAATTATGGTTTTGTTGTGTGTAACTGTCACCCTCCGTAATGTAAAGAAAGGTCGAAGCTCGTCCTCTTAGTTAATTCCATAAACCTACACACAGGGCACCATATATCCTTTTAAATAGTTAGTCCCTTATTCTATGTAGGTTAAGGATGTGTTTCCCAATAGTTTGACTCTTCATTGCACCGAATTAAATAAGAGTAGGTCCCTCCGACGCCCCATGGCATCTTCCAAGTGCCAGGTTTGCCAGGTTTGCCACTTTGCTGCATTTGACTCCATTACGCACGAGGTAACCACGAAGAAGAAAGGCGGGTCTCCACCTCGTCATAGAGGGGAGGAGTGAGTCGGCCCCGCTCATCCAACCCAGAACGAGGGGTTTGGCTTGAGAGGGCGGAGAGAGAACGATCGGGGAGGTTCGCAAAGGTTGAAGGGCGGGGCCTATATAACCCGCAGCGGGACGCTCCCCACAGCAGATGAGTTCGGAGTCCAAGAGATGCGCTGGAGATGAGTTTGGAGTCCAAGAGATGCGCTGGAGATGAGCAGGTGTGACCAAGCCGCCGTGATACGTGCCGCGCTGCAGGAAACACCAACCGAGGCAACGCAAGGAGTGCGCTAGGCAGCAGTGCGGAGGAAGGAACTTCGCCCGCGCAGTTTGGGAACTCCCGCCGCGGCTCGGTTTCTTGACGGCGGTGCCTTCTGGCCCGACCATGCCCTGGCCCCGCTGAACCTTCCTTGCCTCTCAAAGCCATCCATCTCCAAGCCATTCATTCCTGGCTGCATTTCCCCGTGTAAGTGTGAATGTTCGTCCGTCTTCCACGTTGTCCTGGGGTTTATTAATTAAGCTTGTATAGGTAAGCTAATGATTTCACTGTGTCTCCTGCTCCTTCCATTTCCCTGTATATAACCTTGACTGCTCTCTTTGCTTTGGCTTGTGTAAATAATTAATAAATCCTGTTATTCCTCCGTACTTCTTCTTCTTCTTCATTCTCGTTTGGTCGCTTTTGTGGTTTCAATGTTGAGTGTACGTGGCGCGATTCGGCCAACGTTCAGAATCGGGTTAGTCTTTGTTAACGGTTCGGGCCGCGGCTGCCATCCGCTCGGCAAATTACCATCTTATCCGCGGTCACGAACGAAGCTGCTCACCGGCCTTTCCGGAGGCCGCGGTGCAGCTTCAGGGACCACGTCGGTCAGCAACAAACGAGGGGACTAATCCCCCCTCAAAGGGGAACCATAGGCCGACGTTGGGTTCCGTAACAATATAAACATCCGTTGAATCATATCACATGCAAATCATCAAAATCTAAACAGTATCTTTAGAATTTCAATAAAAGCCACATCACTGTTCATATCGGTAAATATTATTCCATCATGTTTCACATCGTGATCGATACACTATGATCGTGATGATCGTGATTGTGAATCGTGTTCACAATCGCTATGTCGTATGTACTCCCGATACGTGTACCAAATTCCCGAAACGTGTAACTGTACCAAAACAACAGTTAAAAGGATTTTGAGCCGATAGGTGTTACGGCCTTGGCAAGATCGATGGAGACAGCGATCTGTTAGATCTGATCCTCCTTCATGCTGAAGTGCAGATCCTCCTTCATGCCACATCCGATCGATGCAGCCGTGCAGCGATCGGTGCAGCCGTTTGTGCGGCACACTGTGCAGCCGTTTGTGCAGCACACGGTGCAGCGATCGGTGCAAACGTGGACTCCCACACTGCCACATCCTGCTGATACTTGCTCCCACATGATGTTATTTTCCCGGGTGCATGACGTTATTTAACGGATGTTTATGTAAATCGTTTAAAAGAAAAAAAGCCTTCTCATTTGGGCCTCCCAATTGAAGCCCCACCCGGAGGGCGGGTACCGTTGCTCGACGTAAGAAGACATCACAATGAACGTCATGCAAACGCGAATGTTATGCGGGAGTCCAAATCTGAGAATGCTCGAGACTAAAGCTGAAATTGGGAAAACTAAATAGCCTATTTTACTCCTGGGGATCCCAGGATTATCCACCGAAAATATCTTTGCGATCGGTTCAGCAGTTTTTACGGTACCTTCGAACAGACAGACATTTGCTGAATTATAGTAAGATGCCTTGTCAAATGATTGATTCTATGCAGTGCCATAATGGAGATAACCCATTGAAATAATTATTTTCTGCATTAAATTTGCTTATAAAACAGTATTAACAAGAAAGAGAAATCAGAGATTGTAGATCCTCGGCCGGACTTGTTTTTGTGTGGTGTATCTTGTGTGGCAAATAAATGGAAGGATGTACTAAAAAAGATGAAAGGTCAATTGCAAATGAAAGGTCTACATGGTGTAGTTGTAAATACTGTATGTAAAGATCAAATGTCTGAAAAGTTGTAAGTGTCGAAAGAAAGAGTAGAAAAGAGCCTGAGGGTCCTCAGGATTCTACAGGGTCAAAGAGGTTCTGGGGGTTCTAAATGATGTAATGGGGTCTAAGAGGATCTGGGGTTCTAAAAGGCATAATGCAGTCTTCTAGGGGCTTGCATGGTTTTGGGGGTCTTAAATGTTTTCTGGGTAATAAAGGCTCTTAGGAGTCTCAAAAGATCTTAGGGTTCTAAAGCTAGAGACTGTTTTAGGGGTCTTGGAGTCTTTATGGGTCAAAGGGTTCTGAAGGGTCTGATTGAATTAATACACTGGCAGAGTACCCACCCCTGGGTGGGTTGGGTTTGTGCATTACTTGCTGAAATAAAGCATTGTCTTATAGTCTGTGTTTTGCAAGAAGACTACAGATGTTTGCATGGTGTGCACTTAAAAAGGTTATATAGATGGTCTAAACTCTAAAGGGTACGTTCTAATAGTAGTTAGTGTCTAAGGGGTCGAAAGGGTCGACTCTCTCACACATGTAAAAAGGATACTAAAAGTTCCAAGTGGTCTGTCTGAAGCTCTGAAGGGTCCTCTGCGTCATGAAGCGTCTTCTTGGTCTTTAAAGTATCATTCCATGAACTGCTTGAGGTATTTTATTTGCTTCCTGCGATGAATCTCTGCTGAATAGTATTTTTGTATATTTTAGGGTTCTTTATTACCTGCATATTCGAATACAGCAAGATCATCTCTCTGGTCATGGAAGGCAACTGTCATCCAGTGTCTTGCTTAATTCTTGCCGCATCACAATCTTTGTGAAATCTCAAAATAGTGATGACAGACCATGTTGGATGTGTTATAAGAAAGTATAGTGTGCATTCAAAATAATATCAGGCAGAAGGTAGATCCCATTTTTATTTTGAGCCCCGCTTTTGAAAACTTGAGTTTTCTCAACCCATACTTCATGGTTTTCCGGGTCACACAAAGTAATTCTTGCAGGAAGCATATAATATGATTAAAATGCAAATGAAGCATCAACATCCATGGATAATAATTTTCACTTACCTTATTATTAGGTTGAGTTAAATCAGCTTTCCTACCATCACAACCTTTCCTGTGGGGAAAAAAAAAAATCTAAGGAAAGGTCATCAGAAATTCTGGTCACAAATTATTTGTGTGCCTGTTGGGCAGGATATGGCTATAGTGGGAGAGCAACGCTGCTACACCTAAGGTTCAACACAAAACCAATTTAAATAATAAAAATAATGACAACATTGGAACAAACCATATGCTAATTAACACTAATATTAACAACAATAATAATAGTAGTATCATTTGGAAATCAAAATAACAGACATATAATCCACCTCCACCCCACCCTTCCAAACCCTTCCTCCCCCACCCCTTCCCTCAGCTCATTAGGACTGACACAATCTGTCAATTTCCCGACCCGGATTTCAGTTAACGGAGCATCTTCTCTTATAGACATGGTTTTGACTAACTTCCCTGCAAATGTTTGCTGCTCTTCTTCTGGTCTTCTTCTGCTCCAATCGGTTTATTTGATAATTTGCGAGTTAAAGTGGATATCTCTCTAGCCGTTCTCAGAGAGCTACGTCAGCGCTGACGAGTCTGACATTTCAATCAGGCCAACTGGCACTGTCTTCAAGCAGCCATCAAACATCTGGACTGGTCTCCCATCTCTACTGTCTCTGACAAACTCATCCTGGGAATTCTTCCAAAGTAAACTGCTCTCTCTCTCTAGTGCACAGATTTATCCCATCTCATCTTCAGTGGTGATACCATTCCTCCCATCCATGGTACACTGAATCGTGTGGTGAGGCAGTTGCCCTGAAACAACTTGCCTTCGCCTCATGGGAGGCAAGTCCAACTGAAGGCAATCTCAGTTCCTTCCACAAAGCTCGGAACAAAAGTGTGTCTACCCTCAGGAGAGCCAGGAAACAATATCTCTCTACTCTCAAGACTGAACTCTCAAAAATGTCTCTCCTCCAAATCCTGGTGGTGTCTGCTCAAATCTGTTTCTGGAGTTTGTTTCCACTCCATCCCCTCCTTACCTCAAACAGCTACACAGCTGACACTGCATGTGAAAAGGCCGAATGCCTCAACTCTGTTTGCTTCAAAATCCTGTGACGCAAACACATCACTCTCTGTACCCACCTTACCCAGTTGTACCCATCTGCTCCTGGACTCTGTGGCCTTCTCTCCCGACAAGGTAGAAAAGTTTGTCAAACCTCGACTGATTCTGCAACTGGACCAGACGGCGTCAGCCCACGGGTCCTAAAAACCTGCTCTGCTGCTCTATCTCACCCTCTATGTTCTCTTCATCCTCTCTTTTGCTCAAGGTCATCTGCCATCTGCTTGGAAATCAGCCAACATTACCGCTATTCACAAAAAGGTGAAAAACAGATCCTTGCAACTATAGACCAATCAGCTTGCTCCCAATAATCAGCAAAGTCATGGAATCCAAAATTGCTTCCAATATTAAATCCTTCCTCTTCTCCAATGGATTGATCTCTGATCATCAATTTCGTTTTAGACCAGGTCACTCTACTTTGGACATGCTGCTTCTGCTGTCTCCACCATGGATGGAGGTCCTCAACACCAAAGAGGAAATCAGAGCAGTCTGCTTTGACATATCTCGTGCCTTCAATATGGTCTGGCACCCCGCTCTGCTCACGAAACTCACCTCTTATGGTATCCATGGAAATTTCCACGCATGGCTCGTGGAGTTCCTCTTCTGTCGTAGTCAACGTGTGGCCCTGAATGGAATTCTCTCATCTCCTCTTACTGTCCAGGCTGGAGTTCCTCAAGGCAGTGTTCTGGGCCCTATGCTTTTTCTAATCTTCATTAATGATCTCTCCGACTCTGGAAATTCCTCTATCTTTTTGCTGATCTACTTTCTCAACAATCCTCTAAGAAGTTCTGTCACTCAAGCTTTTGGGTCTCAGGATCTGCCATGACCTTTCCTGGGAAAACCAGATTTCCAAATTGGCCTCCAAAGCCAGTCGCTGACTGGGCATCCTCCATCGTTCGAAGTCCTTGACACTACTGAACTTCTCACCACATACAAACCTTTCATCTGCAGCGTAACTGAGTAATGCTTTCCCCTCTGGGCTGGTGCTAACCCTAACCCTAACCCTAACAACTTGCTCGGCTTCACCCTGTAGAAACCAAGGCTTTTAGAATCATTGGTATCTCCCGTGATGAAACAGACTCTGAGGGTCTTTCACTCCCTCACCGCAGGAAAGGTTGGCGGTCTTCCTATCTTCTACCGACTCTTCTTTGGCCTTGCACCCCCTTGCTCTGTCTGTGCTCTGTCCCCCAAATATTCCTGCAGGATGTACAAGGTCTGACAGCAACACTCTTCTGGCAAAAAAAAAGACTCTGCTCACCTTCACTCTTTCATTCCTCTTTTTCCCCACCTCTGGAACAAACTCCCACACTTTCTTCAATCCCACTCCTCCCTCTAGATCTTCAAAACAGGTGTTCACCACCATCTCATATCTTCCCCCATCCAAAACCTTTATCTTTTCTACCCCCGTTAATCCACCGCAAATTGACCTTTCCCTTTTCTTTCCTGGAAGTCCTGATAGTGTCCATATTGTTTATCCCATCTACCACGCCCCAGCCCTCTCCCTTCCACATATTTCTTGATTTCCCTGTTCTTATTATTAGGTTGACCCTTTCTCTCCCCGTCTCGTCTCCTGCTCCCTTTATCATATGTTCTCTGTGTTAGCTCTTATACAAGCCTCAACTTAGTAATCAAAAAAAATAAAAAAATAAAAACTTCCGTGATCTACCATCAGACAGTAGGCTCAAAACGTGCCTAAATCGGTTTCCCAGCCGAGCTTTCATAATATCACCCTCACTACACAAAGCAGTACTTCGGAGGTACAGCAAAAATGGATTGGAAATCTTCACTGGTGGAATGAAATGAGGTTGCCAAAGTTACCAGCTACACCCATTGCGATATCTGATCACTAAATCTATCTATAATTCCAGTAATCTCTGTGTGTATGTGTGTGTGTCTGTGTGTGTGTGTGTGTGTTTGTCTGTGACCGCTGTTTCTCGACAACTACCGGTCCGATATACTTGAAACTTGCCAGGTATATTGCTGGGGACCCGAGGATGTGCCTTTTCAAGGTTTGAAATTAATCGGACAAGTGGTTCCCAAGGTATGGTCACCGTACTCGCAAGCCGTTCGCTTTGGCTTTGCGAATGGACCAAACCATTTCATGTAAATAGAGGGGGGGGGTTCTACCGTACTCGCAAGCCGTTCGCTTTGGCTTTGCGAATGGACCAAACCATTTCATGTAAATAGAGGGGGGGGGTTCTGTGGTCGTTACTGCCACGTGGTTTCAAAGTTTTTTTTTGTTGTTGTTGTTTGCACGCATGTTTTTTTGCACCCACGTACGGGCACGCCCTAGTATTTAAAATGCATTCCCGTTTCTACCAATACACAATCCAAAAAAAATGTTAGTTTCAGGTGAGACCTCTATGAATCCCCATCAGTGACGAGTACCCTGCTAGTTCTTTATAAATAGCTCGCAATCAGCGTGTGACAGGTAAAAAGGTTTGGCTCGGAGATTTGAAAAAACAAGTTAACAGAGTAAACGGCTTGGAAATCGGCTATTATCAAAATTTATTTGTTTTGAAACTCAGAGAACATACCTTTCGAAAGCATACCCGATTCATATAAATTAACCATTTGCTTTGGAAACGGTCACGACGACAAAGGAAAATGTTACAGCTTGTACTGTACTTCCTGGCAAAGCACATCTTGATGTCACACATTCCAGGCATGCATCAGTTGAATTTATTTTTTTCACATTTCAAAAGCGGTCCTATTTTTAGCTCACCTGGAACATAGTTCCGGGGAGCTTATGGGATGGCGCGTAGTCCGTCTATCTGTACACCCTTGCAACTGCTGCTCCAAAACTGTTCTTGGGATTGTGACCAAACTTGGCTGAAATAATTTCGTATTGTCGCGTCCCCGGGGTTAAAACTCCTGGGTGACGGATGACCGAAATGAGCTTCAACTTCGAGGCGTATTTCGAACTTGGCGGGATTGTCTTTGCCACATGCGGGAAAGGCCTGAAGCCTTGTCTGATCGGATGGCCAGCACGCAGGGGTTATCCAATCTCCACAGACACAGAAACGAATATACAGGCACGACAAATAAAAGCAATAAATAATGGGTTTAATAAAAGTAAATGCAAATAACAATGAAAGGTGAGGTAAAAACGAATATCCTAATGCGAGACGTCTCCACTCACTCATATACAAACAAGGGGAATGATTAAATAAAAATAAATAATGTCACTGTAGGCCAGCACTTAACTCTGGTCTCAAAGAGGGGGCTTGGTGTTCGTCGCCTCCAAACTACCGCGCGGGAAGCGCACCAACAAAATGGTGCCGAAAACACCCAGTCGTGAACAGGCAGCAAACCGGCCCTTCCTTGCTTCCAATGCTACGCGAGATGCGTCTCTCTTCTTCTTCCTTTCTCCTCCAAAGCGCACAGACTATGACCCAACCGAACAACAATGGCCAGCGTCCTAGTCGAGGCCACGAGCAAAATCGCACCTGCACGAACAAAGGAAAATGGTGCCCTTCTTGTTCGTTCAAAGATACCGAGTCAGAGCCAGAGTCCTTCTTCTCCCTCCTTCCACGGGCCAGGAACAGCCAGGCCAGGGTCAAAATGTGAACACCTTCCCTGAAAGTCAGCACAATAGCCTACCTCTTTTCACCAGTGTCCCAAGAAGGCCAGCCCTCCAGTCACAGGCGCAAACCAAAGATGGCCAACCTTGCTCCTCAAGCAAAAACCAGAGTGCCCTGATTATTTTGTCTGGCTCTCCTTTTTTTACGAACCTGAACTTTCTCGCTCTCTGACATCACACCATTCAAACGCCGAGTGCTATTTCATCATCCATCACCCAGACCAATCACGAAGCTCGGGGCATGGTTGGAGGGTGGGGGGGAGGGGGGGGGGCGAAGTCTAGTCTCTGTTCAGGAACGTTCGGATGACATCGGGGTTTACTTACAGATTGGCAAATGTGCTGGTTTCTGCCGGGCTTGTCGGTGTTGTTGTCCTCATGGGCCGATTGCAAGGCTGGCCGAGTAAATTTTATAAGAACAAAGGGAAAAATCACAAGGGGCCAATTACACACTGGGATGAATTAATTGACACAAAAGCCACGCCCCTTATGGCAACATGGAAACACTCTTCACCTGCACATTTACCCTGCTTAGGTACACAGAGATGGGTTTCTTCTTCTTCGCATCACATGGTCCATACAAAAACATACACATTCTGAACTTTCCTAAGGTATTTCATGCCTACCCCTACAAACGTAACAGTATGTTGGAACGCAAGTTTGTTCACGGCATTAAATAAATCGGGGACTAAGGGGTTCTACTGGGGGTCAAAGCTGGTCCAGGTTTGCCCCTTCCTCCCCACCCCCCTCCCCCAAATATTACTAAAAACACGATTTCGATGAAACGTGACCACAACCTTCATCACCATAGATGCACAAATGTTTGTTCATGGCAGTAAGAAAATCAAGATCTAAGGGCATCTACGGGGGTCAAAGTGCATCCAGGATTGACCTCCTCCACCCCCCAAAATAGGTGAACCTTGGTTGGTGTCCTTCATTTACACAGGGGTTTCCATTTTTTTGTCCACTACCTGTATCTCATGATGCTGAGATCCTGCATTTAAAACCCATATGCTCTGTGAATTTGTCCATTTATACAGAAAATCCTCAAATATTGCAGGGGTTACGTTCCTGGAAAATACTGTGATAGTGGATACCAAGGACCGGTGGGAAAAGGGGGGTTAGTTCCGTGGACTTCGAGAAAATTTCGAGTTAAGTCTGCGGCAGAGAGAAATAAACATATCACCATTGGAATAAACTTTCTAAACTCCCCTCTTGCCCCTCCCATCCAAATCCCTCCCCTTGCACCTACACTCCTAAACTCCCCCCTTGCCCCGCCACTCTTAAACTCCCCCCCTGCCCCTCCACTCCTGAACTCCCCCCTTTCCCTTCCACTCCTGAACTCCCCCCTTGCCCTTCCCCTCCGAAACTCCCCCCTCACTCCTCCCCTTCAAAACTCCCCCCCAACCCCTCCCATTCAAATCTCCCCCCATACCATTCCTCTCCAATTCTCCCTCCTCCCCCCTCCTCCTCAAAGCTGCCTCCTCCCCACTTTGTATCCCTTCTATCTCATACCTCCACCCCCCCCCAACCTTCTTCTTTCCTCTGCCCCCCCTCAAACAACCCCTCACTGTGCCTCATCCCTTCACCTTCAAACCTTTCATCCTCCTCATCCTTCCCTTTCTTGGAACTCTTCTGCAATCGCTGACACACTAACAACTGCTCTCCCTACCTCCCCCTCTCATCCTTCATCTTACCCTACTCCTCCCCTCCCCTGTCCTGTACCCGATGCTCCCCCTCTCTCTTCATTAACGGTATGGACCTCAAACATCCGGGGCCTTCGCTCAAACCTGACTGATCTCTCCATACAGGTTGCTTCTGACAATCCAGACTTGATCTGCTTAAGGGGGCATTATACCATTGAAGGCAAAAAAAAACCATTTTTTTACAAATATACAAATGCATCAATTAAAATGTTTGTTTCCTAGTATTGTATATACTAGGGCATGCCCGTACTATATATATATCTAAAATTATATCCCCCCCCTCTATTTACATGAAATGGTTTGGTCCAAAGCGAACGGCTTGCGAGTGGTGACAATCCCCCCCCTCTATTTACATGAAATGGTTTGGTCCAAAGCGAACGGCTTCCGGAGTTTGGTAAAGAAATCGCCATCGCGTGCACAAACGCGCAGGAAAGCGAATGAATCGCAAATTCGTTTTTATTAGTTTTAAAACATAGTTTAACGCCAACATAGTTTGCAAACGTGAAATAAATGAATACGCTCTCAAATGTGCCATCCGAGGCAGAGTGTGTCCGCCACGTTCGGCACACGCGATAGTTCGCTGCTCTCTGATTGGTTGAATCGTTTTTTGGACATAGCTCGGTAAGTAATTGTCCGATTAATAAGAAACCTTGAAAAGGCACATCCTCGGGTCCCCAGCAATATACCTGGCAAGTTAAAAGTATATCGGACCCGTGGTTGTCGAGAAACAGCGGTCACAGACAAACGTACAAACGTACAGAGATTACTGGAATTATAGATAGATGTACCAAGTTTGAACGTAAATGGACTTGTCATAGAGAAGATATAAGCTGTAAAGTGGTAATTCATCATTTGTATGCATCTGGTTACCATGGTAACCATGCATAATATAATGCTATGTAATGTATACCAATGTAATGTTCATATATCAAGCAACATGTACATATATAGTTTTGCATATTTTCAATCAAGACATTTTATCACAAAGTGCATTACTGTGATTCAGTGTTGTTTTTACTGTGTTCAGTGTAATGGGGAGCTTATATCTTCTCTATGACAAGTCCATTTACGTTCAAACTTGGTACATCTTCTATCTATAATTCCAGTAATCTCTGTGTGTATGTGTGTCTGTGTGTCTGTGACCGCTGTTTCTCGACAACCACGGGTCCGATATACTTGAAACTTGCCAGGTATATTGCTGGGGACCCGAGGATGTGCCTTTTCAAGGTTTCATATTAATCGGACAAGTAGTTACCGAGCTATGGCGATTTAGCCGTTCGCCGTTCGCTTTGGCTTTGCGAATGGACCAAACCATTTCATGTAAATAGAGGGGGGGGGGGTTCTGTGGTCGTTGCGAATATACCAAACCATTTCATGTAAATAGAGGGGGGGGGGCCGGGGGGGTTCTGTGGTCGTTACTGCCACGTGGTTTCAAAGTTTTTTTTTGTTGTTGTTGTTTGCACGCATGTTTTTTTGCACGCACGTACGGGCACCCACGTACGGGCACGTCCTAGTATATACAATACTAGGAAACAAACATTTTAATTGATGCATTTGTATATTTGTAAAAAAATGGGTTTTTTTTGCCTTCAATGGTATAATGCCCCCTTAACAGAGACTTTCCTCCTTCAAGATGTCTCTGATTCCTTAATATCTCTTCCTGGTTACTCCCTCCTCCGGTATGATAGACCTGAGCCTCGGCCTGGTGGTGGGGTGGCTATCTTTATCAAAAACTCTCTTCCTCACTCTCCTTGCACTGCCCTCTCTCCTCTTCACCCCCAGAAGTACCTCTGGCTACGGCTTCCTCTCCGCTCCCACCTTTTGTTCATATGTGTTCTGTACCATCCCCCAAACAGTGATGACTCCATCTACATTTCACTGTCCGACAACATGGACCAACTTCTATCCACTCATCCCAACTCTCTCTTCCTCATATGTGGTGACTTCAATTGTCATCATGCCACCTGGTTGGGTGTGGGTTCCTCTCTCACCAGTCATGGCACCTCAGCAAAGGACTTCTGTGACTCACTGGGATTGACACAATCTGTCAATTTCCCGACCCGGATCTCAGCCAATGGAGTATCTTCTCTTCTAGACTTGGTTATGACTAACTTCCCTGCTAATGTCTGCTGCTCTTCTTCTGCTCCAATCGGTTCTTCTGATCATGTGCTTGTCAAAGTGGACATCTCTCTGGCCATTCTCAGAGAGCCTCCTCAGCGTCGACGAGTCTGGCATTTCACTCAGGCCGACTGGGACGGTCTTCAAGCAGCCATCATTCGTCTGGATTGGTCTCCCATCTCCACTGCCTCTGACATCAATTCTTCCTGGGAATTCTTCCAAAGCAAACTGATCTCTCTCATGCACAGATTTAT
Organism: Myxine glutinosa; assembly: GCF_964187855.1. Classification (NCBI taxonomy): domain Eukaryota; kingdom Metazoa; phylum Chordata; class Myxini; order Myxiniformes; family Myxinidae; genus Myxine; species Myxine glutinosa. Next base: position 18,139,201 of record NC_136266.1, read on the forward strand.
CCCATCTCGCCTTCAGTTGTCTTACCCTTCCTCCCGTCCATGGTACACTGAATCTTGTGGTGAGGCAGTTGCCCTGAAACAACTTGCCTTTGCCTCTTGGAAGGCTAATCCAACTGAAGGAAATCTCAGTTCCTTCCACCAAGCTCGGAACAAGTGTGTGTCTACCCTCAGGAGTGCCAGGAAGCACTATCTCTCCTCACTCAAGAATGAACTCTCAAACCTGTCTCCTTCCTCCAAATCCTGGTGGCGTCTGGTCAAATCCGTTTCTGGTGTTTGTTCCCCCTCCATCCCCTCCCTTACCTCAAATGGCCACACAGTTGACATCGCACGTGACAAAGCCGAATGCCTCAACTCTGTGTTTGCCTCAAAATCCTTAGTCCCAAACCCATCTCTCTCTGTTCCCACCTTTCCCAGTCGAACCAAACTGCTCCTGGACTCTGTGACCTTCTCTCCTGACAAGGTGGAGGAGTTTTTGTCAAACCTCGACTCTGATTCTGCAACTGGACCAGATGGCATCAGCCCACGGGTCCTAAAATCCTGCTCTGCCGCTCTATCTCACCCTCTCTCTGTTCTTTTCACCCTATCTTTTGCTCAAGGTCATCTGCCAGCATCCTGGAAATCAGCAAACATTACCGCTTTACACAAAAAAGGTGCAAAAACAGATCCTTGCAACTACAGACCAATCAGCCTGCTCCCAATTATCAGCAAAGTCATGGAATCCATCATTGCTTCGGATATGAAATCTTTCCTCTTCTCCAATGGCTTGATCTCTGATCATCAATTTGGTTTCAGACCAGGTCACTCTACTCTGGACATGCTGCTTCTGCTGTCTCAACAATGGATGGAGGTCCTCAATGCCAAACAGGAAATCAGAGCCGTCTCCCTTGACATATCACGTGCCTTCGATACGGTCTGGCACCCAGCTCTGCTCACCAAACTCTCCTCCTATGGTATCCATGGAAATCTCCATGCATGGCTTGCGGACTTCCTCTCTGGTCGTAGTCAACGTGTGGCCCTGAATGGATTTCTCTCATCTCCCCTTCCCGTTCAGGCTGGAGTTCCCCAAGGCAGTGTGCTGGGCCCTGTGCTTTTTCTGGTCTTTATCAATGATCTCTCCGACTCTCTGGAAAATCCTCTGTATCTCTTTGCTGATGACTCCACTCTCTGCCGCTCCATTCCTCTTCCCTCAGATCGGCAGTCTGCAGCCTCCTCACTCTCTGAAGACCTGGACAAAATCACAGACTGGTCAAACATGTGGAACATGTCTTTCAATCCTGACAAATCTCACACTCTTACTATGTCTCTCCGAAAAGATCGACTGGACAACCCTCCCATCTACTTTCTCAACAATCCTCTCCAAGAAGTTCTGTCGCTCAAGCTTTTGGGTCTCACCATCTGCCATGATCTTTCTTGGGAAAACCACATTTCCAAGCTGGCCTCCAAAGCCAGTCGCCGACTGGGCATCCTCCGTCGTGCGAAGTCCTTCCTAGGCACACCTGAGCTCCTCACCACATACAAGGCTTTCATCCGCAGCTCAATGGAATACTGTTCTCCCCTATGGGCTGGTGCTCCTGCCTCACACCTGGCTCGGCTTCACGCTGTTGAATCCAAAGCTTTCAGAATCATTGGAATCTCCCGCGATGAAGCTATCTCTGAGGGCCTTTCACTCACTCACCGCAGGCAGGTAGGTGGTCTTTCTGTCTTCTACCGACTCCTCTCCGGCCTTGCTCCCCCAGCTCTCTCTGTGCTCTGTCCCCCAAATATTCCTACAGGTCGCACAAGATCTGCCAGCCACCCTCTGATGGTTAAACTGCCGAAATCTCGGCTCTCTGCTCACCTTCACTCTTTCATTCCTCTTTTCTCCCGCCTCTGGAACAAACTCCCACACTCACTTCAATCACACTCCTCCCTCCAGGTCTTCAAAACAGCTGTTCACCACCATCTCTTATCTTTCCCCATCCAAAACCTTGATCTTTTCTACCCCCACTAATTCACCCCAGATCCACCTTGTTTGAAATTCCAACTTCTTTCCTGGAAGTCCTGGCAGTGTCCATATGTTTTATACCTCTCCCACCCCCCCCCCCCCTTCCCATGCCTCCCCCCCAAAGCCCTCTCCCTCCCACAGTTCTCTCGATGTCTCCATGTCTCTCGGTCCCTGCTCTCAAATGTTGTGTTTGTGTCCTTCCCCCTCTCTCCCCATCTTGTCTACCGCTCCCGATGTTATTTGTTTTGTGTGTCTGTTTGTCTTTCTGTGTGATTAATGTTCGCTCTTTCACGAGCCTCGATCTTGTATACAAAAAAAAAAAAAAAAAAAAAAAAAAAAAAACATGAAAATAAAATAAACAAACACATAAGACTTTTACCTTTTTAATTTATTCCAAAACAGTGTTGAGCTGATTTTTTACAAAACAGTGAGGTAGGTGAGGGTAAACATATTACGTACGTACTCTGCCATAAATAGAAAACACAAGACTTAGCTCAGGATGATGATGATGGCTGTTGCATCATCGGGAGCACGACAAAGCCGCCTGCTGCATTGTCACATAGAAGAACGGAAAACGATCGTTGGCCACCTTGAACCCCAGAGCAGATCTTTCCTCGTTGGACAGGAAGGTACGAAATGGCATCCTCTTCCAGAAAAATCCCATCTCTTCGGCTTTAAAAACCTGCTCTGGCATAAATAAATCCCTTCACCTCGATTCGTTCAGTGAACTGCAGTGGATAGTTTTGTGCAGCTGCCATGGTTGAACTCGAGCCTTCAGCCCTGGGTGCCTCGTGGAAACGTTGATAAATCCGCAATGATTTCTCCACTATCAACGGTCCAATTAAAGGCACTTTTTCTGTATTTGGTCCTCGATCCAAACATGAAGCAGTTTTTTCATCCTTTCAAAATGATCACGGGACTGGAATGAGACTTTTGCGCTTTACTGGTGGGAACATTTGGATGAATGATCGCGTAATGGCGGCCCACAGATGTCGCTCTTTGACATCTTGCCAACCAACCCAACTCCATTTTTTTCACACAACATCATAACCTTTCTCTGCCTTTTGGCACAACTAATTTTGTCAATCATTTTACATTTGGGTGCTTTTATTAACTGTTGTATGGCTACTAGATCTTGTAGATGTAGTATTACAGGATGTCATTTCCTGTTCAATGATGATTCCTTATTAAACTTGCCTTCGTTCCGTATGCCGATATGAAACCTACAATTAACGGTGCACGAGAAACAAGAAAAGGATTGCAATGGGAGGTAATTGTACACATGGAGGGCTGGACGCAAACAATGACTCATCTCAGCTGGCCGAAATGAAATACCATAACGAAATCGGAACATAATACGTTGCCCGCGATTGGTCGAAACCCGTGATGTTTGAGGGTTTACTGTATATAAAAGGAGCTCGGTCTCAGTATGCCAGCGTCTGTGTGTCCACCCGTGACGGGTCTTATATGCTAGTTTTCTATCAAATGTCCTCGTATTAGTATAAATGTACCATATTTCTACTGTTCCTGACCCGCATGTTCGATAATACATGTAAAAAAAAATTCGAACAAAAACATTTAGAGTGTTTCACTGCTCTTGAACACTCACATTTGATACAAAGCCGCGATGGGTCCAGCAAGGAGTTTCAACAAACTGGAGATGGCCGATGGGATGTCAAGAGAGCAGAAGAGCTGGGAGAGTGCAGAAAGAAGCCCGGATGCCACAAAGGCCTCACAAGACTTTGGTGGAGCATTTCCTGTGCTGCAGAACTCCACAAGGACTCGTTTTAACAGACACACCAATGAAGTGAGGTGACCAAGAGGACCCTTCTTCAATCGGGTCCATTGGATAGGGCTTGTGTCTTTAATAAGTGGGGGAAAAAACAAACAAAAAATTAAAAAAGTTATGAATCAAGAAACAATGAAAATAAACATTTATGGCAATATGACTACCACTGTACTTGTACTACTACTACTACTACTACTACTACTACTACTACTACTACTACTACTACTACTACCACCACCACCACCACCACCACCACCACCACCCACACCACTTTCACAATCCTGATTATTCCCACTGTCATGTGGTGTCAGCCCAATAATATTTTGGCTCCAGCTTTCAGGAACCAGCTGGCCAGGCCGTCCTTTGACTGCTTACTATATAACTTGCTTACTCTTAACAAAAGCCACCGTGGGATATTTAATGTCCACCGACGACCATGCGAGCAGATGGGTACTCCGGCTTAACTCCATCCCGATGGACTGCGCACATGGTGGGTGCATCATTCTGCATGGTGGGTCGACATTCCCACCGTGCAGAATGATTAGCTCCGGATAAAAGTTGTACATCAGTCATCAAAACAAGGGACGATTAAGGTCCGAGTTTATCAATGTATGATTCCAGAAATGGTTCAATATAATTATGAACTCAAACCTCATAGTCAGGTTCACTATGTTTTTTCGTTCAAAATCATGGTAGATTAGCAAACCTATACATTTTTGGAAACGTTATTACATGGAAAATCTGAAAATCAATGTTTACATTTGCCAATTCCGACCAATTCGATTCGACCAATTCGACCAATCGACCAATTCCATTCGACCAATTCGACCATTCGACCAATCGCTTCGATCGACCATTCGACCAATTCGATCGATTCGATTCGATTCATCGAATTCGATTCGATCGACCATTCGACCAATTCGATTTGCCAATCAATTTGACCGACCTTTGCTTGTGTGGAACGGACTGTGAAAACGATGCGGACTATATTGTCGGATACGACACACAGGACGGTGATGACGAACTCTAAATGGCATATTCTGTAATCGTGTATGTTTGATGCCATTGACTGCCTGTGTATATTTTGTCATTGACTGCCTGTGTAGATGTGAAGTTATACTGACTGCATGTGTATATATGATTTTGCTGACTGCCTGTGTATGTTTGGTGATATGAATTATTGTGACACATTTTGATGTTATTAACTGCCTGTACAAAATGATAACAGGTATTTGATTATGCAACTTATCGCGAATATAAAGACAGTATTTTGCAATTCAAAACCTTTGATTCGTGTCTTACCATTCCCCATAGCACTAATTTGATACTTTCATTGGATTCCTTGTCCCTGAAAATATAGGTTTAGTATATTTTTAAAAGTTTTTAGGGTAATTAGAGGCAGAAATAGAACAAAATATGTATTTTAGTGGCCATTTTGAAAATCCAAAATGCCGCCATACAGGTATCTCTCCAAATGTAAACATTGATTTTTAGTTTCCTTATGCTATAACCTTTCCAAAAATGTATAGGTTTGCTAATCTACCATGATTTTGAACGAAATATAATTTATTGACAAAGTGAACCTGACTATCATGTGAAGATGGAAACATGTTTGTGCTCATGCTTGTGTAACTCTGAGACAAAACGAAGAAAGTAGGTGTGATGGGTTTAATGCCACATTGCAAAAACACCTGCAGCTAATAGCAAGTTATCATGGACCTCAACAATATTTCAAGTTGTGAAGAGAGCATTTTCAGCACATTTAGAAAGCCTGGCGAAATATCTGACAAAGATCAGGTGTGCCACAACACAACTACGAATGTGAAAGAAACATGGGGGGGAGGGTGGCAATTTTGCTTGCAAGGTTGATCCATGCATGTAATCCAACTGTCTGGCAAAACGACATTGATCATAAATCTTAATTGAATGATAACATCATTACAAAATCAAGTCCTGTTAACAGAACTACACATAGTTAAGATATTTTCAAAGAATGTCAGCAATTATTTTGGAAAACACTCAAGAACAAGTGGTTGCGATGTTTCTTTAAAAGACGTGAATGTCACACCTTTTATATGACAGATGTTTAATAGTCACATCACTCAGGTGACAGTGGGCAATGCAAGTACCCAGTGAGCAATCCCTAGTATTTCCTGTTAAGTACGAAGACTCTGACTGACCTTCAGTGCGAGGCTTCTTGTGATGCGCTGTGAAGTCAAACTCCTCCAGCATGACGCCAATCAACCGCACAGCCGCTTCAAGCACAAAAGAATGCTGCTCACAGCAGTCAGAAGAAAGAAAAAAGTGGTGCTGTATTAGGCCAAGTAAAAAAAAAAAAAAGGTTTCTCGTCTGGACTTTTTTGAAAAAAGGAGGGAGGCCCTTACTATTTTCATTTTTTTTTGCTATTTTTTCCAAGATGGCTGCCATGAATTGAATGACCACTGTGGCTGACTTAAAGACTCTATAGTTTGTCCAATGTAATGTGAAACATGCCAGTGTTGATTGTTACCGAAAGGCCTGCAATTTCATTTCCAAATTAGCAAATAAATATATGTTTTAACTGAAATGGCATATGAATAGAATCAATCAATGGAGCATGTCATGTGTTACACCGGACAAACTATATTTGAATAAAACAAAAAAGAAGAATATGAATATTTATTGGCTTAAATATTTACGCTATATCACAACGCCAACTTACTTTCGTTGTTTGGTATCCATCACCAATGTCATCTCCATCGTCAAATTCTCCACTGGCAAATTTAGCGAAGAGATCGTTCAACGTTCGCTTCTCATCTACAACTGATCTCACGAACCAAGACTTCAAAACTTTTGTCGACGAACGTATGCTTACACACACGAATATCGTCATATTCCCTACTCAAATTTGTACCATTAAAAGTATGAAATGCAAGATTTTTACACGTAAATTGCACTTGCCCAGTGCACAACCGCTGCGAGAATTGACCGTCTTTAGCACAAAGTGTCTGCGTTAAGCCTAGCATGTATTAACCAGGACGTTCCGTTAGAGGGCGGGATCCATAATAGTTCAGATCATCAATGCACAAGATACGATCAGCAAACGCCCAGAAACGGCAAGTTTTAGACCGAGTTTCTTCGCAAAACGATTTTTAAAAAAAACAAGTATATATTAAAAAAAACAAGTATTAAATAGTAAATAAAAGTAGGCGGCGACCAAAAAGGAAGCGGGCGGGGACGAGAAACATTTTTTTTTTTTTACTTGGCCTTAAACTAGTTGGCCAAATGTATTGTTACACAGATCACACAGGCCAAACAGCCGAGATGCCCAGAGCCGGTTTAAGGGCCTATACCAAGTTCAATTTGAAACACCTGCAGCTGATCAGGTAGCACACCGGGCACCTCGCCTCGGTCCTAATCAAAGATGGAATCCGAGCGGTGGTTCTTCGGCCAGCAAAAAGGTAAATTTAATAATGGATGTTAAGCACGCTCCAGTACCCAACTATCCTCTACAAAGATTTAAAACCAAATCGGCTATTACAACTCAGCGATTGATAGTGGTCTGAATAACTCAAGAGACCCAGTGAGTTTAGAAAATGTGTATTGGAATAGGGAGGAGAAAGAACAGGAATACAAGTGGTTAAAATGACATCCAACAAGTGTCAAGACGGAAATGTCTGCGCCGGAGATTCGTACGGATGGAATTCTTTCAGGAACCTATCTTAAGGCTTCATATTCTGTCAGTTGAAGTGTCAGTCGTTTAATCCCTCTCCATCACTTACAGGCCTAAAAAATGACTCCACTATCATTGGACGAGTTGGTAACTCATGCTTGATCCCAAAGTTTGACATCCTTAGAATGCCAGTTTAAAGGTTTGCCATCAAATCACTTTGCACTATTTCTTGGTTTGCTCTTTGACTGACAGATTGCTCGATTTCAAAATGTGACTGGTCAAAATGGACAGTCCGTGAATTCAGCTGGAGGTATCAGAATGTCGGGAGAAAAATCCGATTCAGAGATTAATGCACCACAATTTCATCAAGAACAACAGTGTACAATTTTTGAAGGTCTAGAGATGGACTAGGTATGTTGAATGTATTCAAAAATGGATTAATCTGGACGGATCGAGTCATGAAATTGCAAAGCACCACGAATGTTTAAATCGGTATAGATTCCTCCAACATCCCTCATGGAGCTGGTTTTCACCCTACCTGATACCAGCACTTAATCAATGCAAAAAGACATTGGATGTGGGAGAACTTGGATGCCGAAATGGACACAAAGTGCATTCACATCAAGGCTGAGTGAGAGATCCATGTCTGATGTCTCTGCTGAGCTAGTCAAACAGAAAAATCGTCAAGGTGTGACAGGGGCTTAACCTGGGAAGAAAGAGCTGGGCATGGCATGGAAAATTGGAAAGAAGTGGGTTTGAGGGGTTGGGGTTAACAGGGGATGAAAATGTCATGATTTTGGATGTGGGATGATCTGAGATGGTGGTGAACAGCTGTTTTAAAGACCTGGAGGGAGGAGTGGGATTGAAGAGAAAGTGGGAGTTGGTTCCACAGGCAGGAGAAAAAGAGGAATGAATGAGTGGAGGTGAGTAGTGAGTCTATATTTTGGGAGTTCCACCACAAAGAGGTTGCTGATGGACCGTGTGCACCATGCAGAAACCTGGGGGGTGGGTGGGTGTCAGAACACAGAAAGAACAGAGGGTGCACAACCAGAAAGGAGGTGGTAGAAGACAGACCACAGACCTGTAATCTTCCCTATCAAATGTTTGTGTTAAACACCGCTTTTCCCTTGAAGCCCTTTTTCATTTTCTTTCCTTTGTAATCCGTCTTATATTAACTTTTGGGGAATAGCAGCCTGAAGATGCAGAGAAGGCGCAAGTTTTGGCGTGAAGGCGTGGGCCTGGAGTATTCAAGTTAAATCCAGAGGCTGACGGGAGGGGGTGCTCAATTTACAACTGATCCGTGCCGGGAAGACAGGATGGGGCAATGCCATCGGGGCAGGGGTGACGTGAGGACTGCAAAAGCCCGTGCGCATGACGGGTTGGGGTTCTCAGTCCAGTCGGAGTGCCCAGGCGGTGTGCCCAGTTAGAGTTCCAGTTCCCGGTCGCATCACCATTCCAGGTGGCAGAGGAGGAGCGAGATTGTGCATTTCTACCTCTTTTTTTATACTATGTCGAGGTTTGTATAAGAGCTAATACACAGAACATATGTGACTGGCTCTGGCAAAAGCAGACACTTCGGGACATTTCTCTTAGCGAGAAAAGGTCGGAGAGTCAAAATATGACCACAGGGACCAAAATTGAGATTTTTATATGGATAGAAAGAGTAAACTTCTCCAGATTATTATGCACCAAAATATTTTTCCACGAAACAACAGAGAAGTTGTGAAATTCGACGAAGAATCAAAAATGTCATTCTGAAAATGTGCTCAAAAAGACACCAAGATCACGAAATTTCGATGTTTTACTGCGAGCCATACATCGTAATTCGAAGGAGATCCCTGACATACGTTTGGTATGAATGAAAAGCTCTACGTGTGCACATTCTTTGTGCCTGTGAACTGTACTGTGAACTTTGAACCTAATTATCTCCATTGTTTAAACGAAAATATAATATCATTAAAATACCATAACTTCGTTAATTTTCATCCAATTAACATAATTTAGATATCAAATTAAAGAGAAAAGCATGGGGAATCAGATGATATCAAAATCTCAATTTGATTTTTGCCCCCGAGTGTCTGCTTTTGCCAGAGCCAGTCACATATAACAAATGGAGCAGGAGACAAGAGGGAGCAAGAGAGGGATGAACACCAAACAGTGGGGAACAGGGACATCAGGAAATCTGTGGAAGAGGGCTGGAGTGGGGTACATGGCATAAATAAGATGGACACTACAGGGACTTTCAGGAAAGACAACAGGGAATTTGAAGGAAGTGGGTTGGGGTGGATTAACGGGGGTAGAAAATATCATGGTTTTGGATGGGGGAAGATATGAGATGGTGGTGAACAGCTGTTTTAAAGACCTGGAAGGAAGAGTTGGATTGAAGAGATTGTGGGAGTTTGCCCAGAGGCAGGAAAAAAGAGAAATGAAAGAATGAAGGTGAGCAGTGAGTCTTGATTTTGGCAGTTTCACCAGAAAGGGGTTACTGGCAGATCTTGTATGTGCTGCAGAAATATTGGGGGGGCAGGGGTGAGAGGACAGACAGAGCAGAGGATGCAAGGCCTAGAGAGGAGTCGGTAGAAGATGAAGACCAACAACCTGCCTGCGGTAAAAGACGGAAATACCTCAAAATCAGTTTCATCGCTGATTGTTGTTTTCATTTTACTATAACAGAGAATCCGCATATTTGATCGATTTGTACTTCAGTTAAATTTTTTTTTTTTTGAGCGATAACATACCCTGCATTAGCAGGGGCCCATGATGATTCACCCACTTATAATAATTCCCCCACTTTAACATAAAGGTAAAAATATCTAAGTTGGAGGCAGCCTTCCCAACTTAATAAAACGTTTCCATGACATCCAGAGAACAACCACAACTTTTGAAAATTTTCATCCATGGGTTCAAAGACCACAAATGTAAGTTGTCAAGCAGTTTTCGATTCTTCAAGCTTTTCATACAGATGACAATACTGCAAACTGCTGGGACTTGGAATAGACTCTCCCGCTGGGAATGACGCTACACGACACACATTTACGGAGATAATTTGCGTCGACTCCCCTCTCACATACCACCCCGACTGAATCCAACGCCTTGTTTGTGGGTTTTTTTTGTATACGAGATCGAGGCTCGTGAAAGAGCGAACATTAATCACACAGAAAGACAAACCGACACATACAACATCGGGAGCGGTAGACAAGATGCGGAGAGAGGGGGAAGGACACAAACACAACATTTGAGAGCAGGGACCGAGAGACATGGAGACATTGAGAGATCTGTGGGAGGGAGAGGGCTTTGGGGGGAGGCATGGGAAGGGGGTGTGGGAGAGGTATAAAACATATGGACACTGCCAGGACTTCCAGGAAATAAGTTGGAATTTCAAACAAGGTGGATCTGGGGTGAATTAGTGGGGGTAGAAAAGATCAAGGTTTTGGATGGGGGAAGATAAGAGATGGTGGTGAACAGCTGTTTTAAAGACCTGGAGGGAGGAGTGGGATTGAAGAGAGTGAGGGAGTTTGTTCCAGAGGCGGGAGAAAAGTGGAATGAAAGAGTGAAGGTGAGCAGAGAGCCGAGATTTCGGCAGTTTAACCATCAGAGGGTTGCTGGCAGATCTTGTGCGACCTGTAGGAATATTTGGGGGACAGAGCATAGAGAGAGCTGGGGGAGCAAGGCCGGAGAGGAGTCGGTAGAAGACCTCATAACCCGCCTAAACCCTAAACCCGCCTAAAACCTCATAGGCACACACCAAGTACAACAACCAAATTTCAACTCATTCCATCCAGCGGTTCAGTAGTTTTCATACATGGAACTTTAATGCACATTCCAAAGTGACCCAAAATATTTAAGAATAAAGAGTATAGTTCAATTTTTCTACTGGTGATCCAATCATAACATGGTGACTCTCCTGGGGTGAGTTGTGGGTTTCAACAGATGAAAGCAGAAAAATTAGAAATCTGTATTCCAAGCTTCTACATCAATGAATGATAATTATATCTCCAACATGCAATTGGCACCAGCACAGAGCTTCTCACAAAAAAGCAGCACTTGTGCCGAATTTTAGTGAAGTACTGTACACAAGGTCCTGACGAAAGTTGGTCGCGATGTAGGACACACACTAACCGTGAGAGCTTCGGAAGTGAACAGTGGCAGAAACCGCACACACAGCTCCTCACACCACACGTTGGCCTCGGCCGTTACTACCAACACGGCAGAGCGGGCAAAAGCTTGGTACAACTTCGTCCAATCAATGATGGATGCATTCTGGAGATCCTGCACAAATATAGGACATTGCATAGACGGTGTCAACTCGCATGTAATCAAACATGCCAATGGGAATGGAATATCATAAAAAAGAACAAATTAATTTAATGTTACATCTTTATTATAATCATCATTGTCACCACCATCATCACCTTGCACTATATCCCAATAGTTAATATGCACAATTTTTTTTAACAAACTGACTGACTGAGCAGTCCTGAAGTTTATGGAAAGAACTTTGCCAACGTACCAAAACATAATTGCCTATGCATTTCAAACGTTTCCGTGGATTTTTCAACATTCACAAGTGAACGCGAGACAAATATAACAGCTGGATTGATATCCCTCTGTAGAATGGTGTACTTATTGATGCCCTGCCTGCAAAGCACCAGGATAATAATTTAATTAAGAACTTATAAAGAATTGATCAATAAGAATTTATAGATTTGAATTTATAAACCCCCTTTACTAACTCTGTGCCCACCCCCTAAACCCCAACTCTGTCTTACCTTCCCCCTTTCTTCTTCAAGTACTTAACTCTTAAACCAAAAAACACAAAATTTGATGCAGTAGCGTTGTTCAAGTTTTTCCGTCATTTTGTCAAAAACGAAAATCCGACGGCGCTCACTTACATGTCCTCACTCATCAGCGGTCTGCCGTCAAATGACAGCTTCTGCAGGTGGGAAAATATTCACGCGTGCGCATTAGGATCGCCTACATACGTGCACCAATCAACGCCTCCCTATCTTATTTTTTTTTTTACGCACGAAAAATAAAGGTCGGATACTTTTTGAACACACTACGTATATATATATATATATATATATATATATATATATATATATATATATATATATTGTTGCGGATATGAGGATTGTGTTTTTTTTATTGTGTGCTTTATTATTATTATTGTTTATTCTGCGCCTCCTGCCTCCGGAGTTGTGTAAAGGTAAAAAGGGCGTCTCGGTAATTAGTCCATAAAGCATCCACGTCAGCCATTCATAGAATACCCCTGTTCGATAGCTTCTATCTTATTATGTGTCTTAGGGTAAGGCTGTGTCTCCCATTAACTTAAATACTCCATTGTACCAAGTGAAATAAGAATAGGTCGCCTTTCATTTCATTTCGATGGCCAACTGCATTTTGGGCGGTTTTCTAATTCAACCACCATTGGCCACGAGGCAGGGTTGGGGAAGAAAGGCATGTCTCCACCTCGTCATAGAGGGGAGGAGTGAGCCAGCCCCACTCGACCAACCATGACCAAGGGGTTTGGCTAGAGAGGGCGGAGGAAGAACGTTTGGGGGAGGTTCGCAAAGGTTGAGGGGCGGGGCCTATATAACCCACCGGCGGGGCGTTCCCGAAGCAGTCGAGTCCAGGAGATAAGTCCAGCAGTTGAGACAAGGAGGGAGGAGACAAGAGCTGGGGCGTCAGAGCTGAGCTGCGTGCTTGAGCCACCGAAACTGCATCTACAGCAGCTGGAGCCACCGAAACTGCATCTACAGCAGCTTGAGCCACCGAAACTGCATCTACAGAAGCTGGAGCCACCGAAACTGCATCTACAGCAGCTCGAGCCACCGAAACTGCAGCCACAGCAGCGTGGGCCTGGACGGCAGTTTGGAGCAGGGCCGCGAAGGAACGGCGGCTGCCCAACGAGCCGATCGTGCTGCAGGACCAGTTGGACCTCCCTATCCCGCCAGCCATCCACCTGCCATCCCTATCATCATTCCCCGTGTAAGTGTGTTCG